>NW_025533543.1:0-300000 GCF_020615455.1 Coregonus clupeaformis
TTCCCCACTGTATTTTGTGAAGTGCACCAGTCCCTCCTGCAGCAAAGCACCCCCACAGCATGATGCTGCCACCCCTGTGCGTCACGGTTGGGATGGTGTTCTTCGGCTTGCAAGCCTCCCCCCTTTTTCCTCCAAACATAACGATGTTCATTATGGCTACACAGTTCTATTTCTGTTTCATCAGACCAGAGGACATTTCTCCAGAAGTACGATCTTTTTCCCCATGTGCAGTTGCAAACCGTAGTCTGGCTTTTTTATGGCGGTTTTTGAGCAGTGGCTTCTTCCTTGCTGAGCGGCCTTTCAGGTTATGTCGATATACGACTCGTTTTACTGTGGATATAGATACTTTTGTACCGGTTTCCTCCAGCATCTCCACAAGGTCCTTTGTTGTTTTTCTGGGATTGATTTGCACTTTTCACACCAAAGTACGTTCATCTCTAGGAGACAGAATGCGTCACCTTCCTGAGCGGTATGACGGCTGTGTGGTCCCATGGTGTTTATACTTGCGTACTATTGTTTGTACAGATGAACGTGGTACCTTCAGGCGTTTGGAAATTGCTCCCAAGGATGAACCATACTTGTGGAGGTCTACAATTTTTTTTCTGGGGTCTTGGCTGATTTCTTTGGATTTTCCAATGATATCAAGCAAAGAGGCACTGAGTTTGAAGGTAGGCCTTGAAATACATCCACAGGTACACCTCCAATTGACTCAAATTATGTCAATTAGCCTATCAGAAGCTTCTAAAGCCATGACATCATTTTCTGGAATTTTCCAAGCTGTTTAAATGCACAGTCAACTTAGTGTATGTAAACTTCTGACCCACTGGAATTGTGATACAGTGAATTATAAGTCAAATAATCTGTCTGTAAACAATTGTTGGAAAAATTACTTGTGTCATGCACAAAGCCAAAACTATAGTTTGTTAACAAGAAATTTGTGGAGTGGTTGAAAAACAAGTTTTAATGACTCCAACCTAAGTGTATGTAAACCTCTGACTTCAACTGTATATAAATGTGATATTTCAGTTGTATTTTTTATTTGTTAGCTTTGTCATTGTGTGTAGATTGATGAGGGGGGGGAAACCATTTAATCCATTTTAAAATAAGGCTGTAACGTAACAAAATGTGGAAAAAGTCAAGGGGTCTGAATACTTTCCGAATGCACTTGTTTTCCTTTAGTTCAACTACTGTTGCACATAAATCTTCATATATTTGTATGATTAATATATAATTAAATGTTTGGTTCAAGCTGGGCTGAAGCACGTTCTGGTACGCTTTCATTCCATCACAATTTATTTGAAATACAAGTGTTACATTTTGGGGATTGTGAAAAGTGCTTTATGAATGAACTACAGTTATTAAGTAATGACAGTCATTAGTCCTTAGTAGAGTGAGCTTCAAACGTAATATATTAGGCTTGTTCTCAGTGTAACAATGTTTTGACTCGACCCAAATGTAGACAATTATTGTATGGCAAAACAGCATGATGTGTGTGTGCTGTTGCCTAAGATAGCTGAATGTGCTAATCTATTGATTAGCTCTGGCACTGTCTGATAGACAGATCTGTGTTAATACCACTTAAGACATTACTTTGTCTCACGCACGCATGCCTTGTTTTTCTCCGATTGCTATCCGAGTGTGCACATCAAGCTCAGCTGAGGCTTTAGTCTGATGTTTGGACTGTTTGGTTCATTAAATAATATAAATCAATTTTAATAATCAATCCTGTCATGAAATCTTATCTTATGAAATAACACATACTTAGACAATAGGGCTTTGTTTCAATTTGCCATTTAAAAAAGTTATATATTCTTGTACATTGTGGACAATTCTCTGATGTGCTGTGATGTATGTTCTGAAATACAGGCAATACATATTAATTATTTGACATTCAACATTGTATCTTGATTGTGTGTAGGAAAGGGAGGGGGTGGAATGGTAGAGAAGGCAAAAATATATAAGCAAAATTGAAATTAGGATTACACTGAAGAAAGTACCCAGCTGCTGGGTCAATCCCCAAACCCAATGTGCTGGGTTTATTCCACAACCCAACACACTGGGTTGTTTTAACCCAGCAATATTGTCTAATTTACTCAGCAGCTGGGTCAAGCGCTCAACCCAAGGCGCTGGGTGAGAAGCACAACCCAACCCTGCTGGGTTGAATTAACCCAATGCTGTGTTTGGCCAATATTGACCCTGCACTGGGTTGTCAAAATGACTCAAATTGAGTTATTTTTAACCCAGCATTTGTTTTAGTGTAACAATTGTCCATTTTGGAAAAATAATATGAATTGCCATATTAGGCATAACTACATTTCTACCTTTTAAGATGCCAAAACAAAATGTTTTCAGTAATTGTTTTCAGTATCCTCATTTTGTTTTGTGTTTTCTGATTATTTCAGTGCATGCATTCAACAAGCTTTGGACAAAGGACTTCTACAGAGCTGCCATCTCCAAAGTTCACTCAGAAAGGCAATTGATTTAGTTTGAATTATTAACATTTTGTTAATAATTTTTTTAACTTCCACTGGTTGAAATCTATTGCTCAGTTATCACTTGGCCCATGTAAATAATTCTGTAGTTGCCCCTTTAAACATCCTAAGGTCAACATCCCCATAGTATTCACCTTTCTCTCACGTAAATGTTGGAGCTACATAAAAATATGAAATAATTGATTTGGGAAATATCCATTCTTTGACCTTTTCTTCATTACCATGCTGATGATTTCAAGTTGTATTGGATGTATTTGTATTTGTTAAGACATTGAGTATATTTAGAATATTTACTACATTGAGTATGTTTAGTTTTTTCTCTGAGAAGTAAGTTCATTTTAAAGTTATGTGAGATTTGGTTTATGTAGATACAACATTTCAATGTTATTAACACACAGTAACCAAAAACCTGATCTAATTTGCATATTCATATTGAGTTTGAAGCAAATTTGCAGCAAACGGTAAAATGTTCGCCACAAGTTTAGTCGAATTGTTTGCCAGAAGTTGCCACAAATTTACCGCAACAGTTTGCCCCAAAACTAATTTGCATGTGAAATTATGAGCTTGCCGCAAATTTGCCACAAACTGGCCAAAGGTTAATTTTTTTTAGGGGGTAGATCAGCTTTAATATTGCAGATAGATTGTGGCTTCTATTGGCCAAAGGTTTGCCACAACTGTTTGCCAGAAGTCTGTTTTATCGGTAAGGGCATTATTTCTATAGCGAATGAAAATAGGCAAGCCATTTAATTCGCTACAGAAATAACACCCTTACTGCTCCAGTTTCTGCTGTTTTGCCTGTGGCTATGGAACCCTGACCTGTTCAGCGCACGTGCTACCTTGTCCCGGACCTGCTGTTTTCGACTCTCTCCCTCTCCCTCACCTGCTGTCTCGACCTCTGAATGCTCGGCTATGAAAAGCCAACTGACATTTACTCCTGAGGAGCTGACCTGTTGCACCCTCTACAACCACTGTGATGATTATTTGACCCTGCTGGTCATCTATGAACATCTTAAAGAACGATCTGGCCTTAATGGTCATGTATTATCTCCACCCAGAACAGCCAGAAGAGGACCCCTCAGAGCCTGGTTCCTCTCTAGGTTTCTTCCTAGGTTCCTGCATTTCTAGGGAGTTTTTCCTAGCCACTGTGTTTCTACACCATTGCTTGCTCTTAGGAGTTTTAGGCTGGGTTTCTGTATAAGCACTTTGTGACATCTGCTGATGTAAAAAGGGCTTTATAAATACATTTGATTGATTCATTGATTTATGTTCTGAAAAGAGTCTACATTTCCCCCTCCACATTTTCTGATATAAAAATGGGTATCATAAATACCCATATGTTAAGAACAGACAATGAATACATTGTGAAATATTTTTGTTGATTGATGTTGTCTTGTTATGTAAGGATGAGTGTTTTGCTATATCCTCCACAACCTAAGGCAGAAGCATTTTTCTGAGACAGCATAATGTTTTTTTTCAGATGGCTGTCTATCCTGTCTTTCGGTTTATATTCTAATGCTAAATTTCAGGTTTTGCAGAATATATTGTTGTCTGCAAAGAGCGTCCCACTCTTTTTTCAAGCGATACTGTGATTTTGAATGTTTTATATTTTCTGGTTGGATCATAGTCTAAATTGTAAAACATTTAAAAAGTTATCCTTTTTAGATAAAACTATCCTAAATCTAATCACATCAGCAAATAACTGATTCAAACAATATTTTGCAAAGAAGGTCTACAGTAGCCTCAAAAGCACTCTGTAGGTAGCACCATGGTGTAGCCGGAGGACAGCTAGTTTCTGTCCTCCTCTGGGTAGATTGACTTCAATACAAACCCTAGGAGGCTCATGGTTCTCACCCCCTTCCATAGACTTAGACAGTAATTATGACAACATCCGGAGGTCGTCCTCCAGCCTATCAGAGCTCTTGCAGCATGAACTGACATGTTGTCCACCCAATCAAAGGATCAGATAATGAATCTAATACTGAAAGCATAAGCTACAGCTAGCTAGCACTGCAGTGTACAAAATGTGGTGAGTAGTTGACTCAAAGAGAGAGAAAGACAATAGTTTAACAGTTCTGAACAAATTACATTTCTTCCAAAATGAAGGAGGAGCAAGAGAGAAATAGAGAGTGAGATTGTCATTTTATTTCACTTTCAGTTTCACTTACTTAGCTATCAAATGCAGTTAGCTAGTTTAGCCTACTGAAACACCCTGCTCAAACAGAGGGATGCTATGTTAGCTAGCTGGCTATGACTATCCAACACAACAGTGGAACTCTTCCAAGTCAAGGTAAGCTTTTGGTATTACACTAGTAAACACTAGTAAAACTAGTAAAACTAAATGCATGCTCTTCAATCGAACGCTGCTGGCACCCGCCCACCCGACTAGAATCACTACTCTCGACGGGTCTGACTTAGAGTATGTGGACAACTACAAATACCTAGGTGTCTGGTTAGACTGTAAACTCTCCTTCCAGACTCACATTAAGCATCTCCAATCCAAAGTTAAATCTAGAATCGGCTTCCTATTTCGCAACAAAGCCTCCTTCACTCATGCTGCCAAACACGCCCTCGTAAAACTGACTATCCTACCGATCCTTGACTTCGGCGATGTCATTTACAAAATAGCCTCCAACACTCTACTCAGCAAATTGGATGTAGTCTATCACAGTGCCATCCGTTTTGTCACCAAAGCCCCCTATACTACCCACCACTGTGACCTGTACGCTCTTGTTGGCTGGTCCTCACTACATATTCGTCGCCAATCCCACTGGCTCCAGGCCATCTATAAATCACTGCTAGGCAAATCCCTGCCTTATCTTAGCTCATTGGTCACCATAGCAACACCCACCCATAGTATGCGTTCCAGCAGGTATATCTCACTGGTCATCCCCAAAGCCAACACCTCCTTTGGCCGCCATTCCTTCCAGTTCTCTGCTGCCAATGACTGGAACGAACTGCAAAAATCTCTGAAGCTGGAGACTCTTATCTCCCTCACTAACTTTAAGCATCAGTTGTCAGAGCACCTTACCGATCACTGCACCTGTACACAGCCCATCTGAAATTAGCCCACCCAACTACCTCATCCCCATATTGTTATTTATTTAGCTCATTTGCACCCCAGTATCTCTATTTGCACATCATCTCTTGCACATCTATCATTCCAGTGTTAATACTAATTGTAATTATTTTGCACACCTAGCCTATTTATTGCCTTACCTCCATAACTTGCTACATTTGAACACACTGTATATATATTTTCTGTTGTATTTTTGACTTTATGTTTTGTTTTACCCCATATGTAACTCTGTGTTGTTGTTTTTATCGCACTGCTTTGCTTTATCTTTGCCAGGTCACAGTTGTAAACGAGAAATTGTTCTCAACTGCCTTACCTGGTTAAATAAAGGTTAAATAAAAAATAAAAAAATTACATTTATTGCCACCGGGGCCCGCCGGTGTAACTGCTTACTGACTGTACACCAACGTTACTGCATGATTGTAGCGGGTTTACTAACGCGTTAGTTCTACTAGCTATGCTGACTATGACGTTACTTTAGCTAATATGGTGACAACGATGTAGGCTGCGTGCAGCGGTTTGGTTTGGAAAGTTTTTTTTGCCTGGTCACATACAGCTTATATGTTGTTCATTGAAGTCCACAAACGAAGGGAAGAGGTGAGAGGAGGAGAGCGCATAGAAGCGATTAGGAATACAACGTGGCTGCTATGAAAGTGAACTGTGTTTACGTGTAATCAGGGGTGTATTCATTCCGCAGATTCTGTTGAAAAACGTTTCTTAAAACGGAAGCAAACGGAACAAAACGGGTATAAACATACCTGAATTTGTCCAATAGAAACTCTCTTTTGCAACTGTTGGACTAATGATTACACCCTATATCAGCTAGATGCAGGCAAGAGTGTGCAAGGTGGTATTGAATGTCACTGTCTGTCACCTCAGATTTGTCTCTCGACCTGTGTGCACCTACGTTGTAAACTTTCATTCATAGGCTAGGTTGTAGCAACCTCATGATGGGTATAGGGAAAATTTGAGCATCATGTAGTAGCCTAAACCTATCGCTGTTACATTGAACTGGGTGAATGGAATATGAATGAGAGTCATCCAATATGCTGTAATAGAAATAAGGCCATGCTCATTAAAAAAAAAATTGTCCTCCCTCATCTTAAACGGCACTGACCTACACTGCACTCACGCACAACCAGACATTGAACGATTGATTGGAGACAACTTTTCTGCCTGCATCAAACTCAGTGGATAATGCTGGGAATACCGGTAATTTTGTTTTATAATAATAATAATAATAATAATAGCCTGGCTCTAGATATGGATTATCTCAATGTTGACAGGGTAGAGACAGAAATGGCACACAGACCGCAGATATTTTGGCATGACTATACCAGATTAAGCAAGTCACAGTGGTCATTTACTGTTACCAAATTACATATTTGAAAATCTTATGTAAGTACCATCAATAAATCTGTACATCCAGTAGACGAGTGTGTGAGGCTTCGTATTTAATCAGTTCCTGGACTCCATGGTCAGTGTTCTTGGCTTAGCCCATCTTCAAAAGGCCCCATACAGTATTTCGAAGCTATTGGTGCAGTAGCCAGCCAGCTCACCAGAGGCTGTTGGACAGAAGGCTGTCTTCAGTGGAGAACACCACAATTGGTGTTAGTCACTAAATCCGGCTAGAAGGACCACGTAAAAACGGTTGGCTGGTATGCCCTCACCCATATGAGCGGTCGGCTGTGAATGCCCTCTCCCGCTATATACTTACAACTGATTGGTCCGGTTAGAACATGATGTTGAGGCCCATCACTATACTCTTGATAGTCACCACCACACACACACACACAGACACAGCTGTTTCCATTTGAGGATATTTATATGATTTTGGTAATCCGAATGACTTGGAATCTTATTGTTGTGGTTATTTCGATGCACGCACAACATTCAGAAATTTGTGCTACTGTCGACAATAAAAAGTCCCCAGAAACATGCGTCTTCTCCCTTCAGACGAAGATAACGCTCTGACGTGAGTGGGCGGGTGCAGTGTACAGATGCACATTTCCAAGCGCTCTGATTGGTTGAGAAAGGATGGGCTATGATGGGTGAGGGATAACTTCAGTAGGCTGAGCAGCCAAGCTAACTGGACTTAAGGGAAACTGAAGGGACTGTGAGGGTAAGTTATGTAGAGAGGAGCAGGACAGCCTTTTTTTTTTAAATATAAGAAGGAGAGGAAGAGGCCTCAACCACAAGCAGCTGCAGCCAGAGAGCAGCAGGACCAAGTCAAAGGCAGAGAAGAAATGACTGAATGCAGATGTTCCTCTGCCAGAGGGCGGACGTTCATCTTTTTTATATGGCGACACCTGCGTCAGATCTCGGCCCTGGGATGGAGTTGGTAGAGTTTGCTGATGGCACGTGGGCCATGAAGCAGATGATACCACGGATTTTCGTCACCTACGATGGAACCAATGTGTTACCTGACTCTGTAGACAACACGTGTAAAGGAGACAATGCGTTATGTGTAACTTTGCTTAAATGTCACGTGTAAGGGGGAGAATCTTGTGTGGCTTTAGTCAAAGGAGGCATGGGCTTGGCAATTAAGGGGTATAAAAACTAATGTAAAAGATAGGGAAAGAGCGGAGCAGAGATATTCTGGGGAAGACAGATCAGGAGCTGATTGATATATTAGAAGTTAGAAGACTTTTGGGATAAGGTAAGAACAGAACTTGATTGTTATTGTTAGAAGCTTTTGCATTATAATGGCTATATAAAAAAACAAAATCCAACAGTTGTGAAACTGTGGAACCAAAAGAGAAGTGTTACTGCTTTTCATTACTAGTTAATTGTTGAATAAAGTGCTGAAGAAGAGTAGCATTGTAACAACTACAGGCTCAGGGGGTTCACCTTAGGTGTCACGCAGCCAGACCATATTGTGGGCTCGAGCAGGAAACCACAGGTGAGCTCGAGAATAACTGTGTAAAAGACACACAAAAAGAGCACTAGGTATACAGTAACAGTCAAAAGTTTGGACACACCTACTCATTCAAAGGTTTTTCTTTATTTTTACTATTTTCTACATTGTAGAACAATAGTGAAGACATCAAAACTATTAAATAACACATATGGAATCATGTAGTAACCAAGAAAGTGTTAAACAAATCAAAATGTATTTTATATTTAAGATTCTTCAAAGTAGCCACCCTTTGCCTTGATGACAGCTTTGCACACTCTTGGCATTCTCTCAAACAGCTTCATGAGGTAGTCACCTGGAATGCATTTCAATTAACAGTTGTGCCTTCTTAAAGGTTAATTTGTGGAATTTCTTTCCTTCTTAATGTGTTTGAGCCAATCAGTTGTGTTGTGACAAGTCCATATTATGGCAAGAACAGCTCAAATAAGCAAAGAGAAACGACAGTCCATCATTACTTTAAGACATGAAGGTCAGTCAATACGGAACATTTCAAGAACTTTGAAAGTTTCTTCAAGTCCAGTCGCAAAAACCATCAAGCGCTATGATGAAACTGGCTCTCACGAGGACCGCCACAGGAATGGAAGACCCAGAGTTACCTCTGCTGCAGAGGATAAGTTCATTTGAGTTTCCAGCCTCAGAAATTGTAGCCCAAATAAATGCTTCACAGAGTTCAAGTAACAGACACATCTCAACATCAACTGTTCAGAGGGCTGTGTGAATCAGGCCTTCATGGTCAAATTGCTGCAAAGAAACCACTACTAAAGGACACCAATAAGAAGAAGAGACCTGCTTGGGCCAAGAAACATGAGCAATGGTCATTAGACCAGTGGAAATTTGTCCTTTGGTCTGGAGTCTAAATTTGAGATTTTTGGTTAAAACCGCTGTGTCTTTCTGAGAAGCGGTGTGGGTGAACGGATGATCTCCGCATGTGTAGTTCCCACCGTAAAGCATGGAGGAGGAGGTGTTATGGTGTGACCTGGCCTCCACAATCCCCCGACCTCAACCCAATTGAGATGGCTTGGGATGAGTCGGACGGCAGAGTGAAGGAAAAGCAGCCAACAAGTGCTCAGCATGTGTGGGAACTCCTTCAAGATTGTTGGAAAAGCATTCCAGCTGAAGCTGGTTGAGAGAATGCCAAGAGTGTGCAAAGTTGTCAAGGGAAAGGGTGGCTACTTTGAAGAATCTCAAATATATTTTGATTTGTTTAACACTTTTTTGGTTACTACATGATTCCATATGTGTTATTTAATAGTTTTGATTTAATAGTTTTGATGTCTTCACTATTATTCTACAATGTAAAAAATAGTCAAAATAAAGAAAAACCCTTGAATGAGTAGGTGTGTCCAAACTTTTGACTGGTACTGTATATTCAGAGCCATATCCCTGTAATTCTTAGAGAAGCATCTTATGTCAAGTGTTTTTGAAGTGTTGTGGTTGCAGGTTCACTTGGCACATCTAAAGCCTTTTCTTTTGGGGTGTTTCTATGGCCACCAAGTGCGAACAGTCAATATCTAAATAATATGTGTGAAACGCTTGATAGTGTATGTGATGTAAACAGAGAGGTCTACTTTCTTGGGGACCTGAATATTGACTGGTTTTCATCAAGCTGTCCGCTCAAGAGGAGAGCACTTACTGTAACCAGGATTAGGTTATTAATGAACCTACCAGGGTGTTTACAAACACTACAGGAACAAGATCATCCACATGTATTGATCACATTTTTAATAATACTGTAGAACTTTGTTCTAAAGCTGTATCCGTACCCACTGGATGCAGTGATCACAATATAGTGGCTATATCCAGGAAAGCCAAAGTTCTAACAGCTGGGCCTAAAATAGTGTAGAAGAGATCATACAAAATATTTTGCTGTGACTCTTATGTGGATGATGTTAAAAAATATGTATTCGTCTGATGTGATTAATAAGGAGCATCCAGACGCTGCACTTGATGAATTTATGAAATTGCTTCCTCCAACATGCACCTGTTAAGAAACTGACTGTTAGAACTGTTAAGGCTCTATGGATTGATGAAGAATTGAAAAACTGTATGGTTGAAAGAGATGGGGGGTAAAGGAGTGGCTAATATGTCTGGCTGCACATCTGACTGGCTGACTTACTGCAAATTGAGAAATTATGTGACTAAACTTAACAAAAAGAAGAAGAAACTGTATTATAAAGCCAAGATCAATTATATGAAAAATGATGGAAAAAAACTTTGGAGTACTTTTAATGAAATTATGGGCAGAAAGACAAATTCAACTCCATCTTTCATCGAATCAGATGGCTTATTCATCACAAAACCATTTGATGTTGCCAATTATTTTAATGATTACTTCACTGGCAAAGTGGGCAAACTTAGGCAGGAAATGCCAACAACGAACAGTGAGCAAAAACAAATAATGAAAGAAAAGCATTGTTTGAATTTTGTAAAGTTAGTGTGGGAGACGTGGAAAATGTATTGTTATCGATCAATAATGACAAACCTCCTGGCATTGACAACTTAGATGGAAAGTTACTGAGGATGGTAGCTGACTATAGCCACTCCTATCTGTCATATCTTTAATCTGAGCCTAGAGGAAAGTCTTTGTCCTCAGGCCTGGAGGGAAGCCAAAGTAATTCCGCTAGCCAAGAGTGGTAAAGCGGCCTTTACTGGTTCTAACAGCAGACCTATAAGCTTGCTGCCAGCTCTTAGCAAACTGTTAGAAAAAATTGTGTTTGACCAAATACAATGCTATTTCTCTGTAAACAAATTAACAACAGACTTTCAGCATGCTTATAGAGAAGGGCACTCAACATGTACTGCACTGACACAAATGACTGATGATTGGTTGAAAGAAATTGATAAGAAGATTGTGGGAGCTGTACAGTTAGATTTCAGTGCAGCCTTTGATATTATTGACCATAACCTGTTGTTGAAAAAACGTATGTGTTATGGCTTTTCAACCTCTGCCATATCGTGGATTCAGAGCTATCTATCTAATAGAACTCAAAGGGTTTTCTTTAATGGAAGCTTCTCTAATGTCAAACATGTAAAGTGTGGTGTACCGCAGGGCAGCTCTCTAGCCCCTCTACTCTTTTAAATTTTTACAAATGACCTGCCACTGGCATTAAACAAAGCATGTGTGTCCATGTATGCTGATGATTCAACCATATACACATCAGCAACCACAGCTAATGAAGTCACTGAAACCCTTAACAAAGAGTTGCAGTCTGTTTTGGAATGGGTGGCCAGTAATAAACTGGTCCTGAACATCTAAAAAACTAAGAGCATTGTATTTGGTACAAATCATTCCCTAAGTTCTAGACCTCAGCTGAATCTGGTAATGAATGGTGTGGCTGTTGAACAAGATGAGGAGACTCAATTACTTGGCGTTACCTTAGATTGTAAACTGGCATAGTCAAAACATATAGATTTAATGGTTGTAAAGATAGGGAGAGGTCTGTCCATAATAAAGAGATGCTCTGCTTTTTTGACACCACACTCCAAAAAGCAAGTTCTGCAGGCTCTAGTTTAGTCTAATCTTGATTATTGTCCAGTCTTGTGGTCGAGTGCTGCAAGGAAAGACCTAGTTAAGCTGCAGCTGGCCCAGAACAGAGCGGCACGGCTTGCTCTTCATTGTAATCAGAGGGCTGATATAAATACTATGCATGCCAGTCTCTCTTGGCTAAGAGTTGAGGAGAGACTGACTGCATCACTTCTTCTTTTTATAAGAAACATGAATGTGTTGAAAATCCCAAATTGTTTGCATAGTCAATTTACACACAGCTCTGACACACACACACTTACCCCACCAGACATATTTTCACAGTCCCCAAATCCAGAACAAATTCAAGAAAGCGTACAGTATTATATAGAGCCATTTTTGCATGGAACGCCGTTCCATCTCATATTGCTCAAATAAACAGCAAACCTGGTTTCAAAAAACAGATAAAGCAACACCTCACGGCACAACGCCTCTCCCCTATTTGACCTAGATAGTTTGTGTGTATGTATTGATATGTAGGCTATGTGTGCCTTTAAAAGAAAAATCTGTAGTTCTGTCCTTGAGCTGTTCTTGACTATTAAATGTCCTGTATTATGTCATGTTTCATGTTTTGTGGACCCCAGGAAGAGTAGCTGCTGCTTTTGCAACAGCTAATGGGGATCCTAATAAAGTACCAAAATACCAATACCAATGTCAGGTTTATGTTGAGTTTGAAAGTTAGAGCACGTTTGTGTTTGTGTGTGTGTGTGTGTGTGTGTGTGTGTGTGTGTGTGTGTGTGTGTGTGTATCAATCATAACAGTGGACATTGACTCCATAGTTGAGCATGATCCATTTGTGTAGAGATTGAGAGGTAACTGTGTTGTAAAAGTCCAGTTAATATTTTCCAAAAAATCAACCAAGTTTTAATACCGGGAATAATTCATATTTATCCCGAGAGACCTGGGAAATACAGCAAAAAGTGCCTATTTAAAGCGTCTAAAAACCACGATATGGTCACTATGCCAGGGTTCTCCCCAAATAAGAGGGGAGCTGCACCACCTTGTTGGCTTGGCTGCGCCACTATGTAAAGATTTCAGAGCAAATGAAACTGATATTTAGTAATGATAGAGTAACTATCTTTGATCGCCAATGACATTGTTGTGAATTGCAAAACAGGACGTTCATAAATTCCGAGTGTTATAATGTTCCTCAATTAATTCAGCGCATTTCAGCAGTAGGCTATCTCGACACAGAGCACGCTCAGAGCGCACCCCGAGTATAGCGTAGTCGAATCATACAAACTTTGTAACAGCAGTCAAACAAAAGTTGCTAATCTTGCTAGATAACCTCCTTCAACGAATGACAGAATATCTCCTATATTTGGCAAAATCAAGTTGATGATTGTAAAGACAGTAGATCATTTCATGAATAACAGGGAGATGAAGAGTGGAAATAGTTTAAATATCAAGGTATCTTAACAGGGACCAACTCTGTTTAAAAAATATAAATATCTACTCTCATACCGTTTGTTGATCACACATTCTCTACCGAAGCGCTCATATGGGCAGCAAGTACGAGACAGCGCAGAGAAGTGTGGGAAATGTTATAGCGGTATTTTGACATGCATAGGCGAGAGACGTGCTTTGATAATGCAATCTATGGATTACAGAACAAAGTTAGGAATTTTCATGTGAGACAGGAGTCAGGACTTTGGTTTCAGTAAGATTGGGACTGGATAGGAAAATAGCCTAGGCTCTAGGACAGGAGAATATATAATTTTCCCTCATGCCTCTCTGAATTGTTAACAGACTTCATGTCTGTGATCTATGTAGTGAATTGTGCATAGACCTATCAAATTCGTGACTGCCTGAAGAGTCACAATGACAGCTCAAAGAGGCACACGTTATTTTATAGGCTATACTGTAGGGGTTTCCTGCAGTAGCGATGCATGGGTAAAATCACTGGGGGAGCCAAGCCAGAATGAAATTCCATATTACATCCTGTGTTGTGATAATTGCATTGTTTGCTCTACAACCTGTTAGTGCATATGCCTTGCGACCGTCATACAGTATATAGGCCTAAGGCCGAGACAATAAGAAGACACAGTGGCAGAATTAATTCAACCACTCCTTTGTTTCATCACAAAACCAGAGAGCAACCTCTGCCCGGTGAAGTCCACAAAGCATATTACATGTAACAAACAGTCAAATGACCTACAGCATGGTTAAGCAAGTTAATGTTCCCAACCTTTTCGGACCACTAAACAACTATTGATTTAGAACCACAGTGAGTTACCGCAAGTCGCAAAGAAAACAGGAGCTGCCTCCACTATTCCAGCTAATTTAGGAAAGGGCCCATTTTAGCTAGCTAGCTAGCCACCGGAGGACAACAACACAATGAGACGCACAACAACTTTGTCAATGACGTACACTCTTGATGATATTGGAGTGAAGCCAAATCCAAACTGGCTTCCCTTGACACTTTTTTTGGGTGCACCAAGACCATTCACAGTTGAGCTCACTCAGATAAGCTCAACCAACGCTGATTGGAAAATATATATTTTTTTTTATCAAGAGAGAGCAAATGCTCGCTGGCTTCCCTTGCATTCAATTCTACGGGCGGCAACAATGTCATACTCTTTTGGATCAGACAGCATCAGATAGATGGCATCGCTTGGATGCTTTCTCCGGTGAGACACATTCAGCCTCTTGCGAATTGAAGGGAAATTATTAAACACAGAGACGAAAGATAGATTATAATAATTATTTAGATTTTTTTTCTTGGTTCATTTTTTGGGTAAGCCTGGCTTCCCTTGGCATCCATGAATACACACCACTGTTTCCTGTAGGGTTTTTAAACTGCATTCAGGTCGTGTGTGCTTTGAATTTATGGCGACTTTGTGTGAAGTAAATACACTAGGCTAAAAGCTTCCATGCGACAACCTGTTTGGATAATGTGCTATTAAATGTTTTGCTAATCTGCTGCTGCGCATGTTTTGTGGAATTGCATTAGTGCAACATTAGGGAAATGTGAAGTGTTCCGGGGACACTCCCAGGATCCCCGTTACCCATGTTAATCCCTACATATCTGTGCCCAATCTGCCCATGAGTTTAAATATGAAAAGCATTTTGTCTGTGTGGAAGTTTATTTTTCCTGCTAGTTTTTATTCAATAGGCTATCCCTTTGGATAAACTCTCATTGTAAGAAAAATATTAAATGAAAAAGCACTTTTGATCATCACACTATAAACACACAATATAATGAGCCAATGTTCTGCACCGTTCACAACACCATCCTCACTGTTCTAATGCATTCAAAAGGTAGACACACCCTTTCGTTTATTCCCTCTCTTCTTGTCAGTACAATCTTTTAGCTTCCAGGTATATGACAGCAGCTGTTTGCATGCAGCTTTACTCCTTTGTTTCTCCACGGCAACCATGCAGTGGCTCCGGAGAGATTTGCATCTAAATGGACACAAACGCTCATTCTGATTGACTCACACACACACACACACAATGCAAATCTGCTTTCTCTGCGCTTACGTAATGGGTGGGTGGAGTGGGCTCTGGCTTGCAGTGCTCATCCCTGTAATAGCTTCTCCTCTCCAGGGAACGACAGCGATTATTCCGGCTGCCTCCACTTCCTACAACCAGCCCTCCTCCACAGTAAAAGAGGGTTGTCACACCAATTATTTAAGAAGAAAAAATATATATCACCCTTCAATGGTCCTCTGTAGCTCAATTGGTAGAGCATGGCGCTTGTAACGCCAGGGTAGTGGGTTCGATCCCCGGGACCACCCATACGTAAAAATGTATGCGCACATGACTGTAAGTCGCTTTGGATAAAAGCGTCTGATAAATGGCATATTATTATTATATATTATTAACATAGCACTTGTTTAACCTCTACGGGATCGGTGTCCCATATACGGGATGGTTGAGCTAACGTGTGCTAATGTGATTAGCATGAGAAAATTTTCCAGGGCATAGACATGTCTTATATGGGCAGAAAGCTTACATTCGTGTTAATCTAGCTGCATTGTCCAATTTACAGTAGCTATTACAGTGAAAAAAATACCATGCTATTGTTTGAGGAGAGTGCACAAAAAAAAAAAAAAACTAGCATGGCAACTGGTTTGATACATTCACCTCTGAAGGTAAATCATGTACTTACATTCAGTAATCTTGCTCTGATTTTTCATCCTAAGGGTCCCAGAGATAAAATGTAGCATAGTTTTGTTTGATAAAATCAATTTTTATATTCAAATGAAGGAACTGGGTTCTACAGTATGAACCCTTGCTGTCTCTGGCTCCACACCCACCCCGCCAGACCATCTAGATGTGTGAAAGTTAGTGTATATGCTAATGATCCATCATGTATGACATTCCTGGGAGAGTGTAAACTTACATTTTGTATTAACATATCATTTTTGTATGTTCTCTATAGTTATGTACTTGAAAATGTATTAATTGACCAATTCAGCACATTTGGGCAGACTTGATACAAAATACTCCAGTATTGCAATGTTTCACTGGATCAATCTGAAACTTTACACACACTGCTGCCATCTAGTGGCCAAAATCTAAATTGCGCCTAAACTGCAATTTTATATTATGGCCTTTCTCTTCCATTTCAAAGATGATGAAAAACAAAACAAACAAAAAAACAAGTTTTTTGGTTTGTTTGATCTTTTACCAGATCTAATGTGTCATATTCTCCTACATTAATTTCACATTTACACAAACTTCAAAGTGTTTCCTTTCAAATAGCATCAAGAATATGTATATCCTTGCTTCAGGTCCTGAGCTACAGGCAGTTAGGTTTGGGTATGTCATTTTTGACTTTTTCCACATTTTGTTAAGTTACAGCATTATTCTAAAATTGAATAGTTTTTTTCCCCTCATCAATCTACACACAATACCCCATAATGACAAAGCAGAAATACTGAAATATCACATTTACATAAGTATTCATACCCTTTACTCAATACTTTGTTGAAGCACCTTTGGCAGCGATTACAGCCTCGAGTCGTCTTGCTACAAGCTTGGAACACCTGTATTTGGGGAGTTTCTCCCATTCTTCTTTGCAAATCCTCTCAAGCTCTTTCGGGTTGGATGGGGAGAGTTGCTGCACAGCTATTTTCAGGTCTCTCCAGAGATTTTCAATCGGGTTCAAGTCCAGGCTCTGGCTGGGCCACTCAAGGACATTCAGAGACTGGTCCCAAAGCCACTCCTGCATTGTCTTGGCTGTGTGCTTAAGGTCATTGTCCTGTTGAAAGGTGAACCATTGCACCAGTCTGAGGTCCTCAGCGCTCTGGAGCAGGTTTTCATCAAGGATTTCTCTGTACTTTGCTCCGTTCATCTTTGCCTCAATCCTGACTAGTCTCCCAGTCACTACCACTGAAAAACATCCCCACAGCATGACGCTGCCACCACCATGCTTCACCTTAGGGATGGTGGCAGATTTCTTCCAGATGTGACACTTGGCATTCAGGCCAAAGAGTTCAATCTTGGTTTCATCAGACCAGAGAATCTTGTTTCTCATGGTCTGAGAGTCTTTAGGTCCCTTTTGGCAAACTCCAAGCGGGCTGTCATGTGCCTTTTACTGAGGAGTGGCTTACTTCTGGTCATTCTACCATAAAGTCCTGATTGGTGGAGTGATGTAGAGATGGTTGGGATTCTGGAAGGTTCCCTCATCTCCACAGAGGAACTCTAGAGCTCTGTCAGAGTGAGCATCGGGTTGTTGGTCACCTCCCTGACCAAAACCCTTCTCCCCTGATTACTCCATTTGGCCGGGAGGCCAGCTCTAATAAGAGTCTTGGAGGTTCCGAACTACTTCCATTTAAGAATGATGGAGGCCACTGTGTTCTTGGGGACCTTCAATGCTGCAGAAATGTTTTGGTACCCTTCCCAAAATCTGTGCCTTGACACAATTCTATATCGGAGCTCTACGGACAATTCCTTCGACTTCATTACATTTTACATTTTAGTCATTTAGCAGACGCTCTTATCCAGAGCGACTTACAGGAGCAATTAGGGTTAAGTGCCTTGCTCAAGGGCACATTTACGTCATTTAGCAGACGCTCTTATCCAGAGCGACTTACAAATTGGTGCATTCACCCTATAGCCAGTGGGAAAACCACTTTATCCTATCCCAGGTATTCCTTAAAGAGGTGGGGTTTCAAATGTCTCCGGAAGGTGGTGAGTGACTCCGCTGTCCTGGCGTCGTGAGGGAGCTTGTTCCACCATTGGGGTGCCAGAGCAGCGAACATTTTGGTCTGACAAGCTTGGTTTTTGGTCTGACATGCACTGTCAACTGTGACAGGTGTGTGCCTTTCCAAATCATGTCAAATCAATTTAATTTACCACAGGTGAACTCCAATCAAGTTGTAGAAACATCTCAAGGATGATCAATGGAAACAGGATGCACCTGAGCTCAATTTCGAGTCTCATAGCAAAGGGTCTGAAAACTTATGTAAATAAGATATGTTTTTTTATTTGTAATACATTTGGAAAACGTCTAAAACCCAGTTTTCGCGTTGTCATTATGGGGTATTGTGTGTAGATTGCTGAGGATTATTTTTTTTTAAATCCATTTTAAAATAAGGCTGTAATGTAACAAAATGTGGAAAAAGTCAAGGGGTCTGAGTACTTTCCGAAGGCACTGTATGCATTTATTTATTTATTTTATTTATTTAGTCATTTAGCAGATGCTCTTATCCAGAGCGACTTACAGTTAAGTGAGTGCATACATTATTTATTAATATTTCTCATACTGGCCCCCCGTTGGAATCGAACCCACAACCCTGGCGTTGCAAACGCCATGCTCTACCAACTGAGCTACATCCCTGCCGGCCATTCCCTCCCCTACCCTGGACGACGCTGGGCCAATTGTGCGCCGCCCCATGGGTCTCCCGGTCGCGGCCGGCCATATATAAAATAACAAAGATAGAGTACACGACACAAAGCTAAACAATACACAACACAGTACTGAACAGTCCAGGACTAAATAGGGGTGGTGATGAGATGATGAGGTGCAGGTGCGCTGGAGGTGATTAGGGTGCGTTGGGTTTCCATTCCGGTGTTGCTGAGGTGGTGCGCTCAGACCGGTGGCTCAGTAGACTGGCGAATCAGAGCGCCGGAGAGGAGCAACGGGAGGAGATGTGACAGTACCCCACCGGCCAGGAGGACGACCCCGAGGACGAGGAGCGGGACGGTCAGGGCGGCGACGGTGGAAGTCCAGAATTAGGTTGGGGTCCAGAACGTCCCCAGCCGGAACCCAGCTCCTCTCCTCAGGACCATACCCCTCCCAGTCCACCAGGTAATGGAGCCGTCCCCCACGGAACCTGGAGTCCAGCAGGTACCTCACCGCATACGCCGGACTCCCGTCAATGTCCAGGGGCGGAGGAGGCGTACCCGGGGGACAGCATCCGCCAGAGGACCAGGAACCACCGGCCTGAGGAGAGACACATGAAAAGTGGGTGAGACACGGTAATGAGGGGGAAGGAGCAGCCGGTATGAAACCTCATTTATCCACCGGAGGACCTTAAACGGCCCCACAAACCGAGGGCTCAGTTTCTTGCAGGGCAGGCGGAGAGGGAGGTTTTATGTGGACAGCCAGACAAGATCCCCAGGCTGGAATACAGGGGCCTCACTGCGGTGGCGGTCGGCTTGGTCCTTCTGCCGACGAATGGCCCTCTGGAGATGGACATGGGCGGCGTCCCAGACTTGTCCGGCCCTGTGGAACCACTCATCGACAGCGGGCGCATCGGTCTGGATGGGTGTCCAAGGGGCCAGGGCCAGCTGGTACCCCAGGACGCACTGGAAGGGAGTGAGCCCCATGGAGGAGTGAACGAGGGAGTTCTGGGCATATTCTGCCCAGGGAAGAAACCTCGCCCACTCACCCTGCCGGTCCTGACAGTGGCAACGAAGAAACCTCCCCAGCTCCTGGTTCATGCGCTCCACCTGCCCATTCGACTGAGGCCTATACCCGGAAGTGAGGCTGGCCGTGGCCCCGATCTTCTCCAGGAAAGCCTTCCACACTCGGGAGGTGAATTGGGGGCCACGGTCCGAGACGATGTCCTCCGGAAGTCCATAATGCCTGTTGGAACAGGACCTCAGCGACCTGGAGAGCAGAAGGAAGACCAGTTAGTGGCAAAAATCGGCATGATTTGGAGAACCGATCTACAACCACCATGACTGTGGTGCAGCCATCAGAACGTGGAAGGTCGGTGACAAAGTCTATGGACAGGTGTGACCAAGGTCGCTGAGGCACTGGGAGAGGAACTAGTTTGCCTGCCGGGGCGTTCCGAGGTGTCTTCGTTTGAGCACATACGGAACAGGAGTTGACATAGCGGGAGACATCAGAAGCCAAGGTGGCCACCAGTATTTTTAGCCTAGAGAATGCAGGGTGCGCGTAATACCAGAGTGACCTGCCGTAAGTGTAGTGTGCGCCCAGATCAACAGGCGGTCACGGACACTGGTGGGTACATACACGCGCCCTGGAGGGGCGTTGGAAGGCGCTGGTATCCTCCTGAGCCGCCAGGCGGATGTCTTCGTCCACATCCCAAAC
Source organism: Coregonus clupeaformis (assembly GCF_020615455.1). NCBI lineage: Eukaryota > Metazoa > Chordata > Actinopteri > Salmoniformes > Salmonidae > Coregonus > Coregonus clupeaformis. Next base: position 20,518 of record NW_025533543.1, read on the forward strand.
GACAGGTGCAACGATGAGAGACGAGGGAAGGATAGGACCCCCCAGATCCTTCCTTTCTCCGGTATGGTGCATCCTGGAGAGTGTGTCGGCCTTCACATTCTGGGATCCTAGTCGGTAGGACAGAATGAATTGGAAGCGAGTGAGAAATTGGGCCCACCTGGCTTGACGAGAGTGATTCCGTTTCGCTGCCCGTATGTGCTCCAAATTCCGGTGGTCAGTAAGAATCCGGAATGGATGGACTCCGCCTTCCAGCCAGTGTCTCCATTCCTCCAGAGTGAGGACCACCACCAACAGCTCCCTGTCTCCAACTCCATAGTTCCTCTCTGCGGGGGTAAGCTCTTTAGAGATAAAGGCACAGGGATACATTTTCTCTGGCTTACCGTGCCGCTGGGAGAGGACCGCACCCACGCCCTCCTCCGATGCATCCACCTCCAGGATGAAAGGACGAGATGGATATGGGTGTTTTAGGATGGGCGCGGTGGTGAACCTCTTCTTCAGCCTCTTGAAGGCAGCGTCAGCCTCAGGGTTCCAGACCAGCTTCTGAGGCCCACCATTAAGGAGAGAGGTGAGCGGGGCGGCTATGAAGCTGAAGGACCTGATGAAACGCCGGTAGAAATTAGCGAAGCCCAGGAAGCTCTGTAGGCCCTTGATGGTGGTGGGAACTGGCCATGACCTGACGGCGTCCGTCTTCACTCCTTCCATGAACACCCCTGAGGCATGATCCGGTATCCCAGGAAGGAGATGGCCTGTTGGTGGAATTCGCATTTCTCCCCCTTCACCAACAGGCTGTTTTCCCGGAGGCAGAGTAGGACAGCTCGGACGTCCCTGACGTGCTCCTCGAACGTAGCCGAGTAGATCAGGATATCGTTGATGTACATCATCACCTGTCTACTCAGCATGTCCCAGAACACGTCATTGATGAAGGACTGGAACACAGAAGGTGCGTTGGCGAGGCCGTAGGGCATGACGCAGTATTCATAGTGGCCTGAGGTAGTGCTGAATGCCGTCTTACACTCGTCTCCTTCCCGGATTCGGATCAGGTTGTTGGCACTCCTCAGGTCCAACTTGGTAAAGTACCGGGCCCCTCGTAGCTGCTCGATGGCCGACGGAACCAGAGGGAGGGAGTACCGGTACTTGGTGGTGACTGCGTTCTGCCCCCTGTAGTCAATGCATGGTCTAAGTCCTCCGTCCTTTTTGGCCACGAAGAAGAAGCTGGCGGAGGCAGGAGAGGTAGAGCGTATGATGAACCCCTGTTTCAGAGTCTCCATGGCCTCAGTCTCCGCCATGGAAAGGGGTAAATGCGACTCTTCGGGGGGTGATGTCCCTCCAGCAGGTCAATGGTGCAGTCTCAGGGCCTGTGAGGAGGGAGACACGTAGCCTTTAATGAAGAGAAGACATTGGAGAGATCTGCATACTCACGTGGAATGTTGGGCTGGAGGGTGGACTCCGGAGTCTCCACTGACGTGGAACAACAAACCACCGGCAGGCAGGTCTTCTGGCATGAGGTAGACCAGGCTGTGATTCTCTTGGTGCTCCAATTGATGGTGGGGTTGTGTAGTCTGAGCCAGGGCAATCCCAAGACGATCCGATGAAGGGGTGACATGACGATGTGGAATGACAGCTCCTCGTGGTGCTCCGGTAGTGTGGGAATGATGATGGTGATGGGGAGAGTGACGTACGTGATGGTGCCTGATCCAAGGGGTTTATTGTCCAGTGAGGTGACGTGTAGCGGAGATGGCAGTGGCACGGTGGGCAACCCCCATTCAGAGACCAGCTCCCTATCTATAAGGTTCCCCGCTGAACCGGAATCTATCATAGCAGTAGAAATGGAAGAGAAGGAATAACCAGAAACCGTTATGGGAACGAAAAACAATGGTTTTGTGATAGGAGCTGACGTAACAGTCACGGAGCGGCGACGGGAGTCATACCGCCTAGATAGGGAGCCGCCAGGAGATCTGTTGTCCGTGGTGGTGTAGGACGTGCTGCCCACCTCCATGGGTAAGGACTCGGAAGCAGAGCGGCTTCCATAGCTCAGATGGGGTGAGTATCGAGACTCCGGGAGGTGTTGGGAACGCCGTCTCTCGCTCAACATGTCGTCAAGATGGATGGACATGGTGATGAGGGTATCAAGGTCCATCTCGTCGTCCCGACATGCGAGTTCCGTCTTGATGTCCTCCCGTAAGCCTCTCCTGAAGGCTGTGCGCAGAGCACGCTCATTCCAGCCGGAAGACGCCACCACCGTGCGAAAGCTCAGAGCGTACTCAGACGCGGGCCCCTCTCTCTGTTGTAGATGGAAGAGACACTCACCCCCGTCCTCTTCTCCTTCCCAGACTACCGTGGCCCAATCCAGCGCCATCCCTTTAAGTAGCGAAATCACCAGCGCTATCCTGGCTTGGTCAGATGGATATGCCCCAGGCTGACGTGCCAGATAAAGTGAAACCTGTAGCAGGAAGCTGCTACATTTTGTAGTTTACCGTCAAAGTGCTACGGTAGGGCGAGGGTTCCCGCAGAAGTGGGTGATAGCCCAGGAACAGGTGGATTGGGGGCACTCGTCGCTCCCTGAGGTGGAACCGGAGCGCTGGGCAGATTATGCAGAGTTTGGAGCACTTCCTGCATGGCGGCATTCAACTGGGCAAGCAGCTGCTGGTGCTAGTCGAGGCACTGGGAAACTCCTGCTGCATCCATTTTCGTTTGGTGTGTGATTCTGTGACGAGTACTGAGTATACGAAGAGGCAGGACGCAGACGCTGGAATTAACAAGGTCAAGGTTTACTTAAACAATGACAAAGAGAAATAACAAAGATGGAGTACACGACACAAAGCTAAACAATCACACACAACATTTATTTATTTATTTGTATTATTATATTTTCACCTTTATTTAACCAGGTAAGCCAGTTGAGTTCTCATTTACAACTGCGACCTGGCCAAGATAAAGCAAAGCAGTGCGATAAAAACAACACAGAGTTACATATGGAATAAACAAAAACAAAACGTACAGTCAATAACACAATAAGGCAATAAATAGGCCATAGTGCATAATAATTACAATTTTATATTAACACTGGAGTGATAGATGTGCAGAAGATGTGCAAATAGAGATACTGGGGTGCAAATGAGCAAAATAAATAACAATGTAAATAACAATATGGGGATGAGGTAGTTGGGTGGGATAATTTCAGATGGGCTGTGTACAGGTGCAGTGATCGGTAAGCTGCTCTGACAACTGATGCTTAAAGTTAGTGAGGGAGATACAGTGAGGGAAAAAAGTATTTGATCCCCTGCTGATTTTGCACGTTTGCCCACTGACAAAGAAATGATCAGTCTATAATTTTAATGGTAGGTTTATTTGAACAGTGAGAGAGGGAATAACAAACAAAAAATCCAGAAAAATGCATGTCAAAAATGTTAGAAATTGATTAGCATTTTAATGAGGGAAATAAGTATTTGACCCCCTCTCAACTTGAAAGATTTCTGGCTCCCAGGTGTCTTTTATACAGGTAACGAGCTGAGATTAGGAGCACACTCTTAAAGGGAGTGCTCCTAATCTCAGTTTGTTACCTGTATAAAAGACACCTGTCCACAGAAGCAATCAATCAATCAGATTCCAAACTCTCCACCATGGCCAAGACCAAAGAGCTCTCCAAGGATGTCAGGGACTAGATTGTAGACCTACACAAGGCTGGAATGGGCTACAAGACCATCACCAAGCAGCTTGGTGAGAAGGTGACAACAGTTGGTGCGATTATTCGCAAATGGAAGAAACACAAAAGAACTGACAATCTCCCTCGGCCTGGGGCTCCATGCAAGATCTCACCTCGTGGAGTTGCAATGATTATGAGAACGGTGAGGAATCAGCCCAGAACTACACGGGAGGATCTTGTCAATGATCTCAAGGCAGCTGGGACCATAGTCACCAATAAAACAATTGGCAACACACTACGCCGTGAAGGACTGAAATCCTGCAGCGCCCGCAAGGTCCCCCTGCTCAAGAAAGCACATATACATGCCCGTCTGAAGTTTGCCAATGAACATCTGAATGATTCAGAGGAGAACTGGGTGAAAGTGTTGTGGTCAGATGAGACCAAAATGGGGCTCTTTGGCATCAACTCAACTCGCCATGTTTGGAGGAGGAGGAATTATGCCTATGACCCCAATAACACCATCCCCACCGTCAACCATGGAGGTGGAAACATTATGCTTTGGGGTGTTTTTCTGCTAAAGGGACAGGACAACTTCACCGCATCAAAGAGACGATGGACGGGGCCATGTACCATCAAATCTTGGGTGAGAACCTCCTTCCCTCAGCCAGGGCATTGAAAATGGGTCGTGGATGGGTATTCCAGCATGACAATGACCCAAAACACACTGCCAAGGCAACAAAGGAGTGGCTCAAGAAGAAGCACATTAAGGTCCTGGAGTGGCCTAGCCAGTCTTCAGACCTTAATCCCATAGAAAATATGTGGAGGGAGCTGAAGGTTCGAGTTGCCAAACGTCAGCCTCGAAACCTTAATGACTTGGAGAAGATCTGCAAAGAGGAGTGGGACAAAATCCCTCCTGAGATGTGTGCAAACCTGGTGGCCAAGTACAAGAAAGTCTGACCTCTGTGATTGCCAACAAGGGTTTTGCCACCAAGTACTAAGTCATGTTTTGCAGAGGGGTCAAATACTTATTTCCCTCATTAAAATGCAAATCAATTTATAACATTTTTGACATGCGTTTTTCTGGAGTTTTTTGTTGTTATTCTGTCTCTCACTGTTCAAATAAACCTACCATTAAAATTATAGACTGATCATTTCTTTGTCAGTGGGCAAACGTACAAAATCAGCAGGGGATCAAATACTTTATTCCCTCACTGTAAGTGTCTCCAGCTTCAGAGATTTTTGCAGTTCGTTCCAGTCATTTGCAGCAGAGAACTGGAAGGAATGGCGGCCAAAGGAGGTGTTGGCTTTGGGGATGACCAGTGAGATATACCTGCTGAAACGCATACTACCGGTGGGTGTTGCTATGGTGACCAACAATCTAAGATAAGGTGGGGATTTGCCTAGAAGTGATTTATAGATGACCTGGAGCCAGTGGGTTTGGTGACGAATATGTAGTGAGGGCCAGCCCACGAGAGCGTACAGGTCACAGTGGTGGGTAGTATATGGGGCTTTGGTGACAAAACGGATGGCACTGTGATAGACTACATCCAATTTGCTGAGTAGAGTGTTAGAAGATATTTTGTAAATGACATCGCCGAAGTCAAGGATCGGTAAGATAGTCAGTTTTACGAGGGCATGAGTGAAGGAGGCTTTGTTGCGAAATAGGAAGCCGATTCTAGATTTAACCAGACACCTAGGTATTTGTAGTTGTCCACATATTCTAAGTCAGACCCGCCGAGAGTAGTGATTCTAGTCGGGTGGGCGGGTGCAAGCAGCGTTCGATTGAAGAGCATGCATTTAGTTTTACTAGCGTTTAAGAGCAGTTGGAGGCCACGGAAGGAGTGTTGTATGGCATTGAAGCTCGTTTGGAGGTTTGTTAACACAGTGTCCAATGAAGGGCCAGATGTATACAAAATGGTGTCATCTGTGTAGAGGTGGATCTGAGAGTCACCAGCAGCAAGAGCGACATCATTGATAAACACAGAGAATAGAGTCGGCCCGAGAATTGAACCCTGTGGCACCCACATAGAGACTGCCAGAGGTCCAGACAACAGGCCCTCCGATTTGACACATTGAACTCTATCTGAGAAGTAGTTGGTGAACCATGCGAGGCAGTCATTTGAGAAACCAAGGCTATTTAGTCTGCCAATAAGAATGCGGTGATTGACAGAGTCAAAAGCCTTGGCCAGGTCGATGAAGAAGGCTGCACAGTACTGTCTTTTATCGATTGCGGTTATTATATCGTTTAGGACCTTGAGCGTGGCTGAGGTGCACCCATGACCAGCTCGGAAACCAGATTGCATAGCGGAGAAGGTACGGTGGGATCGGTGATCTGTTTGTTAACTTTCAAATACTTTCGAAAGGCAGGGCAGGATGGATATAGGTCTGTAACAGTTTGGATCTAGAGTGTCACCCCCTTTGAAGAGGGGGATGACCGCGGCAGCTTTCCAATCTCTGGGGATCTCAGACGATACGAAAGAGAGGTTGAACAGGCTAGTAATAGGGGTTGCAACAATTTTGGCGGCTAATTTTAGAAAGAAAGGGTCCAGATTGTCTAGCCCAGCTGATTTTTAGGGTCCAGATTTAGCAGCTCTTTCAGGACATCAGCTATCTGAATTTGGGTGAAGGAGAAGCGCGGGGGTGCAGAGCTGGTGGCTGGGGTAGGGGTGGCCAGGTGGAAAGCATGGCCAGCCGTAGCAAAATGCTTATTGAAATTCTCGATTATCGTAGATTTATCGGTGGTGACAGTGTTTCCTAGCCTCAGTGCAGTGGGTAGCTGGGAGGAGGTGCTCTTATTCTCCATGGACTTTACAGTGTCCCAAAACTTTTTGGAGTTAGTGCTACAGGATGCAAAATGTTTGAAAAAGCTAGCCTTTGCTTTCCTAACTGCTTGTGTATATTGGTTCCTGACTTCCCTGAAAAGTTGCATATTGTGGGGGCTGTTCGATGCTAATGCAGTACGCCACAGGATGTTTTTGTGCTGGTCAAGGGCAGTCAAGTCTGGGGTGAACCAGGGGCTATATCTGTTCTTAGTTCTGGAGAGGAAAGCACTTTTGAAGAACATCCAGGCATCCTCTACTGACGGAATGAGGTCAATATCCATCCAGGATACATGGGCCAGGTCAGTGATGAGGGGTGGTCGTTTGACCGTGGACCCATTACGGACGCAGGCAATGAGGTAGTGATCGCTGAGATCCTGGTTGAAGACAGCGGAGGTGTATTTAGAGGGTAAATTAGTCAGGATGATATCTATGAGGGTGCCCATGTTTACGGATTTAGGGTTGTACCTGGTAGGTTCCTTGATAATTTGTGTGAGATTGAGGGCATCTAGTTTAGATTGTAGGACGGCCGGGGTGTTAAGCATAGATGGGCAAGCAATTTACATATGGTGTCCAGGGCACAACTGGGGGCTGAGGGGGTCTGTAGCAAGCGGCAACAGTGAGAGACTTATTTCTGGAAAGGTGGATTTTTAGAAGTAGAAGCTCAAACTGTTTGGGCACAGACCTGGATAGTATGATAGAGCTCTGTACAGTACTGAACAGTCCAGGACTAAATAGGGGTGGTGATGAGATAATGAGGTGCAGGTGCGCTGGAGGTGATTAGGGTGCATTGGGTTTCCATTCCGGTGTTGCCGAGGTGGTGCGCTCAGACCGGTGGCTCAGTAGACCGGCGAATCAGAGGGCCGGAGGGGAGCAACGGGAGGAGACGTGACACCTGGCCTCCACAATCACCCAACCTCAACCAAATTGAGATGGTTTGGGATGAGTTGGAGTGCAGAGTGAAGGAAAAGCAGCCAACAAGTGCTCAGCATATGTGGGAACTCCTTCAAGATTGTTGGAAAACCATTCCAGGTGAAGCTGGTTGAGAGAATACCAAGAATGTGCAAAGCTGTCATCAAGGCAAAGGGTGGCTATTTTGAAGAATCTAAAATAAAATATATTTTGTTTTGTTTAAGACTTTTTTGGTTACTACATGATTATTTCATAGTTTTGATGTCTTCACTATTATTCTACTATGTAGAAAATAGTAAAAATGAAGAAAAACCCTTGAATGAGCAGGTGTCCAAACTTTTGACTGGTACTGTATATATTAGTTTGGATCCTGAATGCTGATTGGACAAGCAGCGTTCGAAGCCATGCTTTATTCACCAACACTGGCACATACCTATGACATGTTGTCAACTGCCCAACCGTTTATAGCTACAGATTCAGATGTAACACTGACTACGATTACATGCACATTAATAATTCGATTTTAAAGACTTAATGAAACCACAATCAGGATTGGGCAATGATTTAAATATCTACAACCATGTTTTCGTGATAATACATTGCTATCTAAGTTGTAGTTTGATATAAAGTTGATTTTGAGATATTGCCATTGGAAAAAATATATGACGATAGACATATAGTCCTGTTCATTTTGCAATTTTTCTAATATTACTTCTGAGAGTAAGCAATTACACGACCAAAAAGTTAATGACAGTCTACGTCTCAGTGTGAACGCAAGCTGCAGTGTACAGCTGCATGCCAACGAGCAACAACAGTTGGATTAACAGCTAGCTCTCCGTTTTCACACCAAATAGAACTGAAAAAGTGACCAGACAAGTAGCGAGACCCACATGGCAGATTTTGCACAGAACTAAAATTACGGATGTGCTTTGTGCTTGTGCACATAATTACATTACCTGATCTCCCACAGTAAAACTAATCCTGTCCGAATAGGGCTTGAGTCATGCTTCATATATACACTGTTCAAAAAAATAAAGGGAACACTTAAACAACACAATGTAACTCCAAGTCAATCACACTTCTGTGAAATCAAACTGTCCACTTAGGAAGCAACACTGATTGACAATACATTTCACATGCTGTTGTGCAAATGGAATAGACAACAGGTGGAAACTATAGACAATTAGCAAGACACCCCCAATAAAGAAGTGGTTCTGCAGGTGGTGACCACTGACCACTTCTCAGTTCCTATGCTTCCTGGCTGATGTTTTGGTCACTTTTGAATGCTGGCGGTGCTTTCACTCTAGTGGTAGCATGAGACGGAGTCTACAACACACACAAGTGGCTCAGGTAGTGCAGCTCATCCAGGATGGCACATCAATGCGAGTTGTGGCAAGAAGGTTTGCTGTGTCTGTCAGCGTAGTGTCCAGAGCATGGAGGTGCTACCAGGAGACAGGCCAGTGCATCAGGAGACGTGGAGGAGGCCGTAGGAGGGCAACAACCCAGCAGCAGGACTGCTACCTCCGCCTTTGTGCAAGGAGGAGCAGGAGGAGCACTGCCAGAGCCCTGCAAAATGACCTCCAGCAGGCCACAAATGTGCATGTGTCTGCTCAAACGGTCAGAAACAGACTCCATGAGGGTGGTATGAGGGCCCGACGTCCACAGGTGGGGGTTGTGCTTACAGCCCAACACCGTGCAGGACGTTTGGCATTTGCCAGAGAACATCAAGATTGGCAAATTCGCCACTGGCGCCCTGTGCTCTTCACAGATGAAAGCAGGTTCACACTGAGCACGTGACAGACGTGACAGAGTCTGGAGACGCCGTGGAGAACGTTCTGCTGCCTGCAACATCCTCCAGCATGACCGGTTTGGCGGTGGGTCAGTCATGGTGTGGGGTGGCATTTCTTTGGGGGGGCCGCACAGCCCTCCATGTGCTCGCCAGAGGCAGCCTGACTGCCATTAGGTACCGAGATGAGATCCTCAGACCCCTTGTGAGACCATATGCTGGTGCGGTTGGCCCTGGGTTCCTCCTAATGCAAGACAATGCTAGACCTCCTGTGGCTGGAGTGTGTCAGCAGTTCCTGCAAGAGGAAGGCATTGATGCTATGGACTGGCCCGCCCGTTCCCCAGACCTGAATCCAATTGAGCAATCTGGGACATCATGTCTCGCTCCATCCACCAATGCCACGTTGCACCACAGTGTCCAGGAGTTGGCGGATGCTTTAGTCCAGGTCTGGAAGGAGATCCCTCAGGAGACCATCCGCCACCTCATCAGGAGCATGCCCAGGCGTTGCAGGGAGGTCATACAGGCACGTGGAGGCCACACACACTACTGAGCCTCATTTTGACTTGTTTTAAGGACATTACATCAAAGTTGGATCAGCCTGTAGTGTGGTTTTCCACTTTAATTTTGGGGTGACTCCAAATCCAGACCTCCATGGGTTGATACATTTGATTTCCATTGATCATTTTTGTGTGGTTTTGTTGTCAGCACATTCTACTATGTAAAGAAAAAAGTATTTAATAAAATTATTTCATTCATTCAGATCTAGGATGTGTTATTTTAGTGTTCCCTTAATTTTTTTGAGCAGTGTATGTTTTGAGCTTACGGCATCTGTTATGTCCAGGTGGTCTCCCGTCCCAGTATTAACCAGGCCCGACCCTGAACAGGCGTGTATTTATTTTACCCCGTTTCCTCCCCGAATTAGGTCCCTTGGCTCATCCTCAATGGGCTCGGGAGAGGCGAAGGTCGAGTCATGCGTCCTCCGAAACATGACTCGCCTTGCCGCCTACTTCTTATCACACTGTTCGCTTAACCCGGATGTCAGCCGCACCGTGTCGGAGCAAACACCGTTCAACTGATGACCGGAGTCAGCTTACAGGCGCCCAGCCCTGTCACTAGAGCACGATGAGCCAAGGAAAGCCCCACCAGCCAAACCCTCCCCTACCCCGGACGGCGCTGGGCCAATTGTGCTACGTCCTATTGGGCTCCCGGTCATGGCCGGTTGTGACACAGCCTGAGATCGAACCCCAGGCTGTAGTGGCGCCTCAGCACTGCGGTGCAGTGCTTTTGACCGCTGCGCCACCCAGGACCCCTCTTAACATTTTGTGTTAAGTATGACACAAAATGCAGAGACCACCAGCTTCAGGTGTCCTTCCATTGAAATGAACTGACATCTGGTATTTTGACATCAATATTTTTCCGATATTTTGTTTCACTCGTTTCAATATGCTTCAAAACATTTTCTCTTTTGTGCCTACTAGACACGACCCAGGCTTCCATTATGTGACCAAGAAATCTCAATATTGCACTGGGAGAACATCTGCATTATAGTGTATTTATGTGTGTGTAGGCTGGGGGGTTACAGAGATACAGGCAGGCCTTTGCATAACCCTGAGTAATGTCTTTATTTCACACTCTACTGAGCTGCAGCCTTCGGAGTGGCTCTTCACCTGCACAATCACGAAACTACCGCTGATGAAGAAACAGTAATGAATGGAGAGAGCGAGGGAAGTGCCGGATAAAGCAGAGCCGGAGTGAAGAGTGGGAGGTACATTACTCTTGAAGGGTAACACTGAATTGATGGGAGCTTAGAGACTATTTAATGCTCCTACAGTGGGTGAACTCTGTGACCATGACGTCACCGCATACAGTCATTCAGCGTCATGGGAACTGTTCCAAAACGTGTCCGGGAGTAGAAACACAACTATATTCATTACATTGACATCAGAACAACAAAAACATACCTGCCAAAAAACATTTAAGAAGTAAGATTTCCCACTCTTTTAGTATTTTTGTGTATTAAATTGAACAGATAGGACAGTGAAGAGCAGACAGGAAAGGTAGGAGAGCTGCAAGTCAGAAGGGTTGGATTCCAACCCATGCCTACTCTAAAAAACGATTACTACAAGGGAGTCAAGGGACAGGAGTTAAAACGGCAATCTGCAGTTCAACAAAGCGGTCACCACGCCGCTGTTTTGGTAAACAGCTGAGGGATGGGGGTGGAGAAATATAACCACTTTCAAATTCATAGACAGAGCGATGGATGCAAGGATTGACATTCATGATATCAAAATGATAGTTTTGATTTGGCTATACAGTGTTTGTAAAAAAAGCTTATTTTTGGGGTTCTGATGGGTTACGACAGTTTAACTAAACTCATGAGGCATTTATATGTTTACTACACAAGAGTAAAACATACTTTTTAGAACGTTGTGTGATGCTGCTAATTAGCATTTGTACAGCTAATTAACATTTACAACTGGTTCTCGTTTGTGAGGTTGACAGCAATAGCAAAAACATGAGCAATACAAAAACCTCGACACATCTTTGCAACTGGTTTTTGGGATTATGATAAAGTAAGATGCAGTACTAAGCCATGTTAGGCATTTCTAAGCAGTGTCCTTCCAAAAAACATTTTAAAAATCTAATATACAGTGGGGAAAAAAGTATTTAGTCAGCCACCAATTGTGCAAGTTCTCCCACTTAAAAAGATGAGAGAGGCCTGTAATTTTCATCATAGGTACACGTCAACTATGACAGACAAAATGAGAAAAACATATCCAGAAAATCACATTTTTAATGAATTTATTAGCAAATTATGGTGGAAAATAAGTATTTGGTCAATAACAAAAGTTTTTCAATACTTTGTTATATACCCTTTGTTGGCACTGACACAGGTCAAACGTTTTCTGTAAGTCTTCACACACTGTTGCTGGTATTTTGGCCCATTCCTCCATGCAGATCTCCTCTAGAGCAGTGATGTTTTGGGGCTGTCGCTGGGCAACACAGACTTTCAACTCCCTCCAACTCAGCATTATTTGTCCTCCAAACACGACGAGTTGAGTTTTTACCAAAAAGTTATATTTTGGTTTCATCTGACCATATGACATTCTCCCAATCCTCTTCTGGATCATCCAAATGCACTCTAGCAAACTTCAGATGGGCCTGGACATGTACTGGCTTAAGCAGGGGGACACGTCTGGCACTGCAGGATTTGAGTCCCTGGCGGCGTAGTGTGTTACTGATGGTAGGCTTTGTTACTTTGGTCCCAGCTCTCTGCAGGTCATTCACTAGGTCCCCCCGTGTGGTTCTGGGATTTTTGCTCACCGTTCTTGTGATCATTTTGACCCCACGGGGTGAGATCTTGCGTGGAGCCCCAGATCGAGGGAGATTATCAGTGGTCTTGTATGTCTTCCATTTCTTAATAATTCCTCCCACAGTTGATTTCTTCAAACCAAGCTGCTTACCTATTGCAGATTCAGTCTTCCCAGCCTGGTGCAGGTCTACAATTTTGTTTCTGGTGTCCTTTGACAGCTCTTTGGTCTTGGCCATAGTGGAGTTTGGAGTGTGACTGTTTGAGGTTGTGGACAGGTGTCTTTTATACTGATAACAAGTTCAAACAGGTGCCATTAATACAGGTAACGAGTGGAGGACAGAGGAGCCTCTTAAAGAAGAAGTTACAGGTCTGTGAGAGCCAGAAATCTTGCTTGTTTGTAGGTGACCAAATACTTATTTTCCACCATAATTTGCAAATAAATTCATTAAAAATCCTACAATGTGATTTTCTGGAAAAAAAATCTCAATTTGTCTGTCATAGTTGATGTGTACCTATGATGAAAATTACAGGCCTGGACATTACACCGGTGGAAATGTGTCCTTTGGTCTGGAGTCCAAATTGGAGATTTTTGGTTCCTACCGCCGTATCTTTGTGAGACGCGGTGTGGGTGAACGGATGATCTCTGCATGTGTATTTCCCACCGTAAAGCATGGAGGAGGTGGTGTTATGGTGTGGGGGTGCTTTGCTGGTGACACTGTCTGTGATTTATTTAGAATTCAAGGCACACTTAACCAGCATGGCTACCACAGCATTCTGCAGCGATACGCCATCCCATCTGGTTTGGGCTTAGTGGGACAATCATTTGTTTTTCAACAGGAGAATGACCCAACACACCTCCAGCCTGTGTAAGGGCTATTTGACCAAGAAGGAGAGTGATGGAGTGCTCCACAATCCCCCGACCTCAACCAAATTGAGATGGTTTGGGATGAGTTGGACCGCAGAGTGAAGGAAAAGCAGCCAACAAGTCTTCAGCATATGTGGGAACCCCTTCAAGACTGTTGGAAAAGCATTCCAGGTGAAGCTGGTTGAGAGAATGCCAAGAGTGTGCAAATCTGTCATCAAGGCAAAGGGTGGCTATTTGAAGAATCTCAAATATAAAATATAGTTTGATTTGTTTAACACTTTTTTGGTTACTACATGATTCCATATGTGTTATTTCATAGTTTTGATGTCTTCACTACTTTCTACAATGTAGAAAATAGTAAAAAGAAAGAGAAACCCTTGAATGAGTAGGTGTTCTAAAACTTTGGACCGGTAGTGTATATCTTTTTTTATAATATAATCTTTGAGAATTAACAATAACCAAAATAAAAGCTAGACAGGTAAAATTGAAAATTCCCAAAACAATGAATTTAGCAGTATTGATTGTGTTATTATATTTGAGAAAAATAACAACATTACCCATCGCAAAATGCATAACATTGCAGGAAATTAGCTTTAAAACTGCAACATTTTCTCTCAGCTCCATGGCAAAATGTGTATAATTGCAGGAAATTATCTTTAAAAACTGAAACAATCTTTCAGCTACATAGAGACATTTTGTAGATTTGGAGGAACTTGGCTTAAATATATAAAAAATGTCTCTACACAACCAAGATGGGGTCCTCTAAAATTCTCTCTAAAACCCAGTCGTGCCGACAGCGCCCATTGCCACTCCCACCATATAAGTCACTTTTTGATCCCCCCAAAAACCTGAAATGTTACATGTAGCACCTTTAAAGACAGACATGGAATGGATGATAGATTTGTGGGTAGAGGGGCATATGACTGGCATTGACCTCCAATTTCGTGCTTTGAGAAGCATACTGAGGCTCCATAAAGAGAGAACCTCGTTTTGGATATACACAGTGTACAAAACATTAGGAACACATTCCTAATAAATAGTTGCACCCCCTTTTGCCCTCAGAACAGCCTCAATTCATTGGGGCATGGACTCTACAAGTTGTTGAAAGCATTCCACAGGGATGCTGGCCCATGTTGACTCCAATGCTTCTCACAGTTGTGTCAAGTTGGCTGGATGTCCTTTGGGTGGTGGACCATTCTTGATACACACAGGAAACTGTTGAGCGTGAAAAATCCAGCAGCGTTGCAGTTCTTGACACACTCAAACCGGTGCGCCTGGCACCTACTACCATGCCCCATTCAAAGGCACTTAAATATTTTGTCTTGCCCATTCACCCTCTGAATGGCACACATCCATGTCTCAAGGCTTAAAAATCCTTCTTTAACATGTCTCCTCCCCTTCATCTACACTGACTGAAGTGGATTTAACAGGTGACATCAATAAGGGATCATAGCTTTCACCTGGTCAGTCTATGTCATGGAAAGAGCAGGTGTTCCTAATGTTTTGTACACTCAGTGTGTAGTCCGAATTTAGGAGGACTAGACGGACTTTCTTACACAGAGGCCAGGGACTGTGTACACACACTGCCTCTTGTGCAGAGGACAGATGCCATACGAACACAGTCAAATCACACATTTGCTCATATAACCAGGTATCAGAACTGCCTCGTGTATGCCATGTGATAGAATACAAAATCTCACCAATACACCAACATATACACACACAGTCCCATGTGAGTGCAAGAACAGACACAGGCCAGCTGAGACATGTAACTCCAATGGCATATGCTCTGAGAGATGAGAAGTGGTGGTGATAACACACACACACAGAAAGAGAGTATAAGGGAGAAAGTGAGAGAGAATCAGAACTTTTGCATCACAGCAAAGATATTTGAATCTATTAACCTTGTGACACCTGCTTTTCATAAAGCTTAAAAACTTTCCACACACTCATGAATAATTATTTAATTACTGTACATATCAGTTGTGTTCAAATAACAATTTCGCACTAAACAAGCATGAAACAAATTATATGGTGTGCTTCATCTATCCAGGTGGCCATCGTGTGTAGTGAAGCAAAGCGTTTTGGGAGAATCCACAAGGTCTCACAAGCCCCTGGGCTTCTCCCGGTGACGATCAGCCGCATGGCTCCCTCCTGCCATCTCCATGGAAACAAGCAAAGACTGCACTTTCTCATATGACATCAGTTCCTCCAAAGAGCTAATGCGGTTTACTCATCTCCCCAATGCCAAACCAGTCCCTCACCCCTAGCAACTTGCTTGAGGTCCCTCCGTTGTCACATGTTGCTGACAAAACTCTGAGGGTCACTTTCACAGTTAAACATTGTGACGAGGAGATACGTAAACCCATCAACTTTGGGACACACTCGTTCAGTGTCACTGCCTTGAAATCAAACGAACAAAAAAAACACTATTACTACTCTATCGTTAAAATGGAGGCAATCGAGGCTGCAGTCCAGCTGAAGCACTAGGTCTTCTTCAAACTACCAACCCAACAACACTAATAATCACACAATAACGTTAGGTCTCATTCAAAACGTGTAGATGTTGCCTGTCATTTATTTGAACGAGGACCCCACTACCTACTGTGTGACGGCTGTATGGAAGCATTCACATATCACTGCCGTTTCGAAGTGTTGCTAAGAGGAGATAGGGGCTAATTAGACCCTCCGATTGCCACTTCAACACAGCCAGCAATGCTGAAGGCTCCAGAGCCAAGTGGTGTCCCAGCAAGCAAAGCCATTTGTTTGCAGTTTGCGCAATTTCATTAAAAAATAACATCATAATTTAAGTGCCTAAAGCTTGGTGTCCACGACATCAGGCAATATGGCAAAAACATGTCCCGGCGGCGTTCACATTGTTGGATTACTTCATGGAGCAAAACATTTATTTAAATTTAATAACAGAGCATTTTCTATATTCAAACCCCATGCAACTACACTTGAATGTTTAGAAGACATGTGTTGTCTTCCAAGTCGGGAATTGAGGAAGTATCGGCAAGTAATGGTTGGTCGAAAATGTTGGAAGCATTCACATATCACTGCCGTTTCAAAGTGTAGCTAACCTCTAAGATTTTCACTCCCTCAGTTTTGGGACAATGCTGCATATGGTAGAGAAGTGCGCGACCACGCAAATCGAGGGAAGGTACCGGCTTGAGATTCAACATGATCACTAACTCACTGAAGAAACTGTGTTTGAGTTTTGGCCCACCATGGTGTGGGAGAGGGCACTCAAAGAGATGCAACGCCCACCCCCAACCATACCACAAACAGTCTTGCTTTATGACTCATATCCATCTGCTTTAAGTAATCCTTCTACCCCCTACCCCACCCCCACAAAATATATATATATATATGAAAAATAAAATAATAATAATAATAAATAGAACAAACAAAAAATAAAAAATAAATAAAAATAAAAATAATATATAAAAAGTGGTTGTCCCACTGGCTATAAGGTGAATGCACCAATTTGTAAGTCGCTCTGGATAAGAGCGTCTGCTAAATGACATAAATGTAAATGTAATGTAAATACATATTGCCCTACGCTGAGCATAAAAGAGAAATATTCAACATATAGGGATTCTCCTGTGTGACCACACTTCTCTGTTTAATAAGAGTTACACCAACAGGCTCTGCTTTCACAGTATAATTCAATCCAGATCAACTCAGAGTGCATGTGTGCTAATGACCCTGAAGAAAAAAGAAAAGGTGTGACGTTTTTCATAAAGAGACAAATTCGATCACATCAGAGACAGGCATTAGTAATTTCTACGGATGAGTCACACATTCTCCAAACTCTTGAGTGGTAGGGCCATTAAGGCTGTGAAATAGTGCAGAGCATAATCATGTGTGTTCTCTGCTGAACAGTTGAGTTGCACATTGAGGGGAACAGACCGTGGGGCACAGTCGGGACCTTTTGGCCATATGAAAAAATCCAACAATACCACAGACTACAACTGAACGGTACAAGAGGTGACTCATCCCTTACTCTGCACTCTAATTAATGAGGCAAAAGCTCCTAGGCTATAATTATTTCTGTGTGTGTTGTTGATAGGTCCTTTTATCAATGGTATAAATATGATTAGATAGATTTAGGCATATGCCATTTGTATGCTCATGGTATTCAGTTTGCATTGACTGATATGTGCCAATAAATGAACTTGATGAGGCTCCTCTTGAATTACAGCACATTCAGACCATCTGGAAATGGATGCTTCACTGATGCTGTTCCCCTCATTCAGGAAGTGTGCTATCTTAGCAATGTCGGCCTAATACAGATATCCTTTAAAATTACCTTTCTGCTGTTCCCACCTGTGGGCTCCAACAGAGATCCTTACATGGCATGGACCACAGCGATATATAAAATACACAAGACCCTTTGGTAGAAGGATTGTAGTGTGTTACAGTTGTATAGTAAAGTGTCTATCTAATCCTTATAGTGCCCTCTATTGGACCTGTGGCAGCATTATCAGCAACATCATATATAATAACATGGACAAAATATTAGGAACACCTGCTCTTTCCATGACAGACTGACCAGGTGAATCCAGGTGAACGCTAAGATCCCTTATTGATGTCACCTGTTAAATCCACATCAGTCAGTGTAGATGAAGGGGAGGAGGCAAGTTAAAGAAGGATTTTTAAGCCTCGAGACAATTGAGACATGGATTGTGTATGTGTGCCATTCAAAGAGTGAATGGGCAAGACAAAAGATTGAAGTGCCTTTGAACGGGGTATGAAAGTAGGTGCCAGGCGCACCGGTTTGTGTTTAGAACTGCAACGCTGCTGGGTTTTTCATGCTCAACAGTTTCCCGTGTGTATCAAGAATGGTCCACAACCCAAAGGACATCCAGCTAACTTGACAAAACTGTGGGAAGCATTGGAGTCAACATGGGCCAGCATCCCTGTGGAATGCTTTTGACAACTTGTAGAGTCCATGCCCAAACGAATTGAGGCTGTTCTGAGGGCAAAAGGAGGTGCAACTCAATATTAGGAAGGTGTTCCTAATGTTTTGTACACTCAGTGTACATACAGCTCTGGAATAAATTAAGGGACCACTGCAGATTTTTCTTAAATCAGCATCTCTACATGTATGACAGCCATTCCATTCCAGTGTCTGTTGAATTCCAACACAGGCACACCTCATTCTACTGAATTAGGTACTGATTAGGTGATCACATGAACCAAATCTTATTTAACAAGGAAAAGTATAAAATCCACTGCTGTGGTCATCATTATCCTCTTGCAATAGGACCAGCTGGATGGCAAAAACAGTGCTAATAGTACCTCAAAAGTAATATTAATCAAAAAATAACTATTGACCATGCCAAAAGAGTTGAAAAAGAAAGTTTTGAGTGAGGAAAAGAAGGGTTCAATTCTGGCTTTACTGGCAGAGGGATACAGTGAGCGTCAGGTTGCTTCCATCCTTACAATTTCAAAGACGGTGGTTCATAAGAACAAGGTCAAGCAGTAGACATTGGGGACAACAAAGCTACAGACCGGCAGAGGGCGAAAACGACTCTCTACTGACCAGGATGACCGCCAATTCATTCGAATGTCACTCAACAACCGTAGGATGACATCAA
The DNA here is from genome assembly GCF_020615455.1 of Coregonus clupeaformis. Classification (NCBI taxonomy): domain Eukaryota; kingdom Metazoa; phylum Chordata; class Actinopteri; order Salmoniformes; family Salmonidae; genus Coregonus; species Coregonus clupeaformis. The sequence continues at coordinate 39,462 of NW_025533543.1, forward strand.
GTGACCTACAAAAAGAATGGCAAACGGCAGCTGGGGTGAAGTGCACGGCAAGGACGGTTCCAAACAGGCTCCTAGGGGCAGGGCTGAAGTCATGCAAAGCTAGAAAAAAGCCCTTCATCAATGAGAAGCAAAGAAGAGCCAGGCTGAGGTTTGCAAAAGACCATTAGGATTGGGCCGTAGAGGACTGGAGTAAGGTCATCTTCTCTGATGAGCCCAATTTTCAGCTTTGCCCAACACCTGGTCGTCTAATGGTTAGATGGAGACCTGGAGAGGCCTACAAGCCACAGTGTCTCGCACCCACTGTGAAATTTGGTGGAGGATCGGTGATGATCTGGGAGTGCTTCAGCAATGCTGGAATCGGGCAGATTTGTCTTTGTGAAGGACGCATGAATCAACCACGTACAAGGTTGTCCTGGAAGAAAACTTGCTTCCTTTTGCTCTGACATTTTTCCCCAACTCTGAGGATTGGTTTTTCCAGCAGGACAATGCACCATGCCACACAGCCAGGTCAATCAAGGCGTGGATGGAAGACCACCAGATCAAGACCCTGTCATGGCCAGCCCAATCTCCAGACCTGAACCCCATTGAAAACTTATGGAATGTGATCAAGAGGAAGATGGATGGTCACATTTTACATTTTAGTCATTTAGCAGATGCTCTTATCCAGAGCGACTTACAGTTAGTGAATACATATGCACTGCTCAAAAAAATAAAGGGAACACTAAAATAACACATCCTAGATCTGAATGAATGAAATAATCTTATTAAATACTTTTTCTTTACATAGTTGAATATGCTGACAACAAAATCACACAAAAATTATCAATGGAAATCAAATTTATCAACCCATGGAGGTCTGGATTTGGAGTCACCCTCAAAATTAAAGTGGAAAACCACACTACAGGCTGATCCAACTTTGATGTAATGTCCTTAAACAAGTAAAAATGAGGCTCAGTAGTGTGTGTGGCCTCCACGTGCCTGTATGACCTCCCTACAACGTCTGGGCATGCTCCTGATGAGGTGGCGGATGGTCTCCTGAGGGATCTCCTCCCAGACCTGGACTAAAGCATCCGCCAACTCCTGGACAGTCTGTGGTGCAACGTGGCGTTGGTGGATGGAGCGAGACATGATGTCCCAGATGTGCTCAATTGGATTAAGGTCTGGGGAACGGGCGGGCCAGTCCATAGCATCAATGCCTTCCTATTGCAGGAACTGCTGACAAACTCCAGCCACATGAGGTCTAGCATTGTCTTGCATTAGGAGGAACCCAGGGCCAACCGCACCAGCATATGGTCTCACAAGGGGTCTGAGGATCTCATCTCGGTACCTAATGGCAGTCAGGCTACCTCTGGCGAGCACATGGAGGGCTGTGCGGCCCCCCAAAGAAATGCCACCCCACACCATGACTGACCCACCGCCAAACCGGTCATGCTGGAGGATGTTGCAGGCAGCAGAACGTTCTCCACGGCGTCTCCAGACTCTGTCACGTCTGTCACGTGCTCAGTGTGAACCTGCTTTCATCTGTGAAGAGCACAGGGCGCCAGTGGCGAATATGCCAATCTTGGTGTTCTCTGGCAAATGCCAAACGTCCTGCACGGTGTTGGGCTGTAAGCACAACCCCCACCTGTGGACGTCGGGCCCTCATACCACCCTCATGGAGTCTGTTTCTGACCGTTTGAGCAGACACATGCACATTTGTGGCCTGCTGGAGGTCATTTTGCGGGGCTCTGGCAGTGCTCCTCCTGCTCCTCCTTGCACAAAGGCGGAGGTAGCAGTCCTGCTGCTGGGGTTGTTGCCCTCCTACGGCCTCCTCCACGCCTCCTGATGTACTGGCCTGTCTCCTGGTAGCGCCTCCATGCTCTGAACACTACGCTGACAGACAGAGCAAACCTTCTTGCCACAGCTCGCATTGATGTGCCATCCTGGATGAGCTGCACTACCTGAGCCACTTGTGTGGGTTGTAGACTCCATCTCATGCTACCACTAGAGTGAAAGCACTGCCAGCATTCAAAAGTGACCAAAACATCAGCCAGGAAGCATAGGAACTGAGAAGTGGTCTGTGGTCACCACCTGCAAAACCAGTCCTTTATTGGGGGTGTCTTGCTAATTGCCTATAATTTCCACCTGTTGTCTATTCCATTTGCACAACAGCATGTGACATTTATTGTCAATCAGTGTTGCTTCCTAAGTGGACAGATTGATTTCACAGAAGTGTGATTGACTTGGAGTTACATTGTGTTGTTTAAGTGTTCCCTTTATTTTTTTGAGCAGTGTATATATACAGTGGGGAGAACAAGTATTTGATACATTGCCGATTTTGCAGGTTTTCCTACTTACAAAGCATGTAGAGGTCTGTAATTTTTATCATAGGTACACTTCAACTGTGAGAGACGGAATCTATAACAAAAATCCAGAAAATCACATTGTATGATTTTTAAGTAATTAATTTGCATTTTATTGCATGACATAAGTATTTGATACATCAGAAAAGCAGAACTTATTATTTGGTACAGAAACCTTTGTTTGCAATTACAGAGATCATACGTTTCCTGTAGGTCTTGACCAGGTTTGCACACACTGCAGCAGGGATTTTGGCCCACTCCTCCATACAGACCTTCTCCAGATCCTTCAGGTTTTGGGGCTGTCGCTGGGCAATACGGACTTTCAGCTCCCTCCAAAGATTTTCTATTGGGTTCAGGTCTGGAGACTGGCTAGGCCACTCCAGGACCTTGAGATGCTTCTTACGGAGCCACTCCTTAGTTGCCCTGGCTGTGTGTTTCGGGTCGTTGTCATGCTGGAAGACCCAGCCACGACCCATCTTCAATGCTCTTACTGAGGGAAGGAGGTTGTTGGCCAAGATATCGCGATACATGGCCCCATCCATCCTCCCCTCATTACGGTGCAGTCGTCCTGTCCCCTTTGTAGAAAAGCATCCCCAAAGAATGATGTTTCCACCTCCATGCTTCGCGGTTGGGATGGTGTTCTTGGGGTTGTACTCATCCTTCTTCTTCCTCCAAACACGGCGAGTGGAGTTTAGACCAAAAAGCTCTATTTTTGTCTCATCAGACCACATGACCTTCTCCCATTCCTCCTCTGGATCATCCAGATGGTCATTGGCAAACTTCAGACGGGCCTGGACATGCGCTGGCTTGAGCAGGGGGACCTTGCGTGCGCTGCAGGATTTTAATCCATGACAGCGTAGTGTGTTACTAATGGTTTTCTTTGAGACTGTGGTCCCAGCTCTCTTCAGGTCATTGACCAGGTCCTGCCGTGTAGTTCTGGGCTGATCCCTCACCTTCCTCATGATCATTGATGCCCCACGAGGTGAGATCTTGCATGGAGCCCCAGACCGAGGGTGATGGACCGTCATCTTGAACTTCTTCCATTTTCTAATAATTGCGCCAACAGTTGTTGCCTTCTCACCAAGCTGCTTGCCTATTGTCCTGTAGCCCATCCCAGCCTTGTGCAGGTCTACAATTTTATCCTTGATGTCCTTACACAGCTCTCTGGTCTTGGCCATTGTGGAGAGGTTGGAGTCTGTTTGATTGAGTGTGTGGACAGGTGTCTTTTATACAGGTAATGAGTTCAAACAGGTGCAGTTAATACAGGTAATGAGTGGAGAACAGGAGGGCTTCTTAAAGAAAAACTAACAGGTCTGTGAGAGCCGGAATTCTTACTGGTTGGTAGGTGATCAAATACTTATGTCATGCAATAAAATGCAAATTAATTACTTTAAAATCATACAATGTGATTTGATGGATTTTTGTTTTAGATTCCGTCTCTCACAGTTGAAGTGTACCTATGATAAAAATTACAGACCTCTACATGCTTTGTAAGTAGGAAAACCTTCAAAATCGGCAGTGTATCAAATACTTGTTCTCCCCACTGTATATATATTTTTTATATTTTTTATACTGGCCCCCCGTGGGAAGCCATCAAACAAAGCCGAGCTGCTTGAATTTTTGCGCCAGGAGTGGCATAAAGTCACCCAACATCAATGTGAAAGACTGGTGGAGAGCATGCCAAGACGCATGAAAGCTATGATTGAAAATCAGGGTTATTCCACCAAATATTGATTTCTGAACTCTTCCTTAGTTAAAACATTAGTATTGTGTTGATTAAAAATGAACATTAAACTTATTTTCTTTGCATTATTCGAGGTCTGACAACACTGCATCTTTTTTGTTATTTTGACCAGTTGTCATTTTCTGCAAATAAATGCTCTAAATGACAATATTTTTATTTGGAATTTGGGAGAAATGTTGTCAGTAGTTTATAGAATAAAACAAAAATGTTAATTTCACCCAAACACATACCTATAAATAGTAAAACCAGAGAAACATATATTTTTGCAGTGGTCTCTTAATTTTTTCCAGAGCTGTATATCATATATAATCTGCATTTATAAATACAACAAACGTTGTTCAAATATTGTTTCAGTACATGTTGTTCATGGTTTACAAAAGGGTATGGATTCATAAGGCAACTGACATTTGCTACCTTTACATATTACACTGTTTTCCTATTGTTAGTTTCCACAGATCCTCTAGCACAACAGATTTAGCTGCTGCCCCGAGTATCAATTGTAATCTTCTGTTTACCATACTTGGTAACAGATAAAAATGTCCACAAAAATGTCTCCTACATTATTTTGAAGGCATGGCTGCACAAGAGTCAAATAACAGACTACTAGAATAGAATAAAGATGCCTTCCCTATTAAGGGAGGCTGGCGTACAGCCTTTTTTCATCTGAATAACAAATAGGGTCCATTAAAAACCTCTATGGAGCAAATTGGCAGACTGTGTTCTGCTTTTGCGATTAGGCCACTGGAGCTGGTCTGTGTATCCCACGGATTCAGATGAATAGATGTGATAAGACTAACATATGCAGGCAAGATGGTCTTTAAAAGACAGACAAGCCTTGTGGTAGATGGATATAAAGGGGGCAAAGGGCACATCTAATGGAACAATCATGCTAGGTGAAGAAGTGAAGCTACTGTATTTGAAACATGATTGCTATGCAGTGTTTAACATTCACAACAATGCAATGGACCTTATTCATACCAGTCTTGCCCTTTAAACAACAACTTATTAGATGTGTAAAACCACCAGAATGTGAACTCTGGGAAATCATTGAGCTTCAGGGACAAATTTAAAATCAGCAGGAACACGGCCTTCCAAGACTGGCATGGGTAGACTACCCCTGGTTTAGGGACCAACAAGGAAGCGGACTAGTGAATCTTTCCTTGCCCTCCCTCTGTGGATGAGTAGCTGAGTGAGACGCCTCTAGCCTCACTCTCTGGCTTGTCACAGAGAAAAATAGGTAATGGTGAACAGGTTAAACCATCCGCTGTTCCACTCTGCTGTGATGTGTTTCAGCAGGTTGCACATGCCCAGAACAGATTAGACAGCACCTCGGCTAATGCTTCATAAGATGATTACATCTATTTCAGGAGGCATTAGTTCCATAGCAGAGTTGGCAGAGAAATGGTGATTGATCGACAATTTTCAGAAAATAATAATATATCTAATCCCGCAAACATACACTACATGACCAAAAGTATGTGGACACCTGCTCGTCGAACATCTCATACCAAAATCATGGCCATTAATACGGAGTTGGTCCACTCTTTGCTGCTATAACAGCATCCACTCTTCTGGGAAGGCTTTTCACTAGATGTTGGAACATTGCTGCGGGGACTTACTTCCATTCAGCCACAAGAGCATTAGTGAAGTGGGGCAATTAGGCCTGGCTCGCAGTCTGCGTTCCAATTCATCCCAAAGGTATTTGATGGGGTTGAGGTCTGGGTTCAATGCAGGCCAATCAAGTTCTTCCACACCGATCTCGACAAACAATTTCTGTATGGACCTTGCTTTGTGCACAGGGGCATTGTCATGCTGAAACAGCCTTCCCCAAACTGTTGCCAAAGTTGGAAGCACAGAATCGTCTAGAACGTCATTGTAGGCTTCCTGAGTGGCGCAGCGGTTTAAGGCACTGCACTGCAGTGCTGGAGGCGTCACTACAGGCCCGGGTTCGATCCCAGAATGTGTCACAGCCGGCCGTGACCGGGAGACCCATGAGGTGGCGCACAATTGGCCCAGCGTCGCCCGGGTTAGGGGAGGGTTTGGCCGGCCGGGATTTCCTTGTCCTTTCGCGCTCTAGCGACTCCTTGTGGCAGGCCGGGCGCCTGCAAGCTGACTTCGGTCGCCAGTTGGACGGTGTTTCCTCCGACACATTGGTACGGCTGGCTTTCGGGTTAAGCAAACAGTGTGTCAAGAAGCAGTGCAGCTTGGAAGGGGCGTGTTTTTCTGAGGACGCACGACTCCCGACCTTCGCCTCTCCGGGTCCGTTGAGGCGATGGGACAAGTCTATAACTACCAATTGGATATCACGAAATTGGGGAGTAAAAAATAGAATGTCATTGTATGCTGTAGCGTTAAGATTTCCCTTCACTGGAACTAAGGGGCCTAGCCCGAACCATGAAAAACAGCCCCAGACCATTATTCCTCCTCCACCAAACTTTAAAAGGTTGGCACTATGCATTCGGCAGGTAGCGTTCTACTTGCATCTGCCAAACCCTGATTTGTCCGTCGGACTGCCAGATGGGGAAGAATGATTCATCACTCCAGAGTCCAACGGCGGCAAGCTTTACACCACTCCAGCCGATGCTTGGCATTGCGCATGGTGATCTTACGCTTGTGTGTGGCTGCTCTGCCATGGAAACCCATTTCATGAAGCTCCCGACGAACAGTTCTTGTGCTGACGTTGCTTCCAGAGGCAGTTTGGAACTCTGTAGTGAGTGTTGCAACCGAGGACAGACGATTTTTACACGCTTCAGCACGCGGTGGTTCTATCCTGTGAGCTTGAATGACCTACCACTTCGGCTGAGCCGTTGTTGCTCCTAGACGTTACCACATCACAATAACAGCACTTACAGTTCCCCGGGACAGCTCTAGCAGGGCAGAAATTTGACGAACTGACTTGTTGGAAAGGTGGCATCCTATAACGGTGCCACGTTGAAAGTAACTGAGCTCTTCAGTAAGGCCATTCTGCTGCCAATGTTTGTCTATGGAGATTGCATGGCTGTGTGCTCGATTTTATACACCTGTAAGCAACGGGTGTGGCTGAAATAGCCGAATCCACTAATTTGAAGGGGTGTCCACATACTTCTGTATATACAGTGCATTCGGAAAGTATTCAGACCCCTTCCCTTTTTCCACATTTTGTTACATTACAGCCTTACTATAAAATTGATTAAATAAATACAAATCCTCATCAATTAACACACAATACCCAATAATGACAAAGCGAAAACAGGTTTAGACATTTTTGCCAATTTATTAAAAATCAAAACAGAAATACCTTATATACATAAGTATTCAGACCCTTTGCTGAAACTCAAAATTGAGCTCAGGTGCATCCTGTTTCCATTGATCATCCTTTAGATGTTTCTACAACTTGATTGAGTCCACCTGTGGTAAATTCAATTGATAGGACATGATTTGGAAAGGCACACACCTGTCTATATAAAGGTCCCACAGTTGACAGTGCATGTCAGAGCAAAACCTTGGTCAGGGAGGTGACCAAGAACCCGATGGTCACTCTGACAGAGCTCCAGAGTTCCTCTGTGGAGATGGCAGAACCTTCCAGAAGGATAACCATCTCTGCAGCACTCCACCAATCAGGCCTTTATGGTAGAGTGGCCAGACGGGAGCCACTCCTCAGTAAAAGGCACATGACAGCTCGCTTGGAGTTTGCCAAAAGGCACCGAAAGGACTCTCAGACCATAAGAAACAAGATTCTCTGGTCTGATTAAACAAAAATTGAACTCGTTGGATGCCAAGCGTCACGTCTGGAGGAAACCTGGCACCATCCCTACGGTGAAGCATGGTGGTGGCAGCATCAACCTGTGGGGATGTTTTTCCAGAGGCAGGGACTGGGAGACTAGTCAGGATCGAGGGAAAGATGAACGGAGCAAAGTACAGAGAGAACCTTGATGAAAACCTGCTCCAGAGCGCTCAGGACCTCAGACTGGAGCGAAGGTTCACCTTTCAACAGGACAACGACCCTAAGCACACAGCCAAGACAACGCAGGAGTGGCTTCGTAACAAGTCTCTGAATGTCCTTGAGTGGCCCAGCCAGAGACCAGACTTGAACCCGATCAAAAATCTCTGGAGAGACATGAAAATAGCTGCGCAGCAACGCTCCCCATCCAACCTGACAGAGCTTGAAACTCCCCAAATACAGGTGTGCCAAGCTTGTAGCGTCATACCCAAGAAGACTTGAGGCTGTAATCGCTGCCAAAGGTGCTTCAACAAAGTACTGAGTAAAGGGTCTGAATACTTATGTAAATGTGATATTTCCTTTTTTTATTTTTAATACATTTGCAAAAATGTCTAAAAACCTGTTTTCACTTTGTCATTATAGGGTATTGTGTGTAGATTGATGAGGGGAAAAAAACAATTCAATCCATTTTAGAATAAGGCTGTAACGTAACAAAATGTGGAAAAAGTCAAGGGGTCTGAATACTTTCCGAATGCACTGCATGTTTTGGTATTGTGGGACAAAACTTGCAGTACCAATCATTAATCATGCGAGTTGAGTCATTTGAATGGACCACACACACACAACATTTTAATGGCAAAGATTATAACCCTGTAGATAAAGTGGTGAATCCTTATATGTATAAGTAACTGCAAGTATATGCTACAAAATAATAGGTCAAGTGAGGGATTCATCATACAATAGTCACTCACACCTTCTGACCAAACGACATCTCAAAATGATGGCCTATGGTTGTGTTGTTTTTCTGTAGTTCAGCACGAGAAACACTATAGTTGGAGTGCCCACATATAGTTCATTGCATTCCAATGATTACCCATGAATCAGCATTGCACAAGAATCTTGACGCATGGAAGTGGATCAGCGCAAGATATGGGTGTGCTCCTATATACAGTGGGGGAAAAAAGTATTTAGTCAGCCACCAATTGTGCAAGTTCTCCCACTTAAAAAGATGAGAGAGGCCTGTAATTTTCATCATAGGTATAGGTCAACTATGACAGACAAATTGAGAATTTTTTTCTCCAGAAAATCACATTGTAGGATTTTTAATGAATTTATTTGCAAATTATGGTGGAAAATAAGTATTTTTTCCCCCACTGTAGCCTAACATCTGTTGCGGGGCATTACGTAGTACTCGAAGAGCACGATGTAAAAGGTTAGATATAATCCCCCAATATTTTGTTTAAAGGCTCCTAGCCAAGCTCGGCAATGTGGAAGCTCTACCATGCATTAAGAATATTACAACTTCCACCAGCACATTTCAGTATGAGGGCGTTCAATCCCCTTTAGATTTCATATTCCAAAAGGCCACAAAATCATAACAATATACTCCCGCTCGACAGTTGGCCAACCTTTAAAGCGTTGTATAAATATGGAGGCAGTTAAGCAAATAGGTCTTGTTAATTACATTTCAAACTACTAGACAGGGGCTGTGGTAGACTGTTCACAGTGCTAAATGTTTTTGACAGTGGCATATACATTAATCCATCACAAAGAGAGTTGTCCCCTGCAGTTAATGACCATCATAAAAATGGTATAAGAACAGGGCCAAAGGACCAGGGTGACAAACCCTATTAGCAAAGGACTCTTCCTCATCTGTCAAAGTTATATCGTCAACTCCCTGGACCCCAGGAAGAGTTGCGGCTGCCTTGGAAGCAGCTAATGGGGATCCTAATAAAATACTACATTTTAAAATGTTTAGTAATTTAGCAGATGCTCTTTTCCAGAGCGACTTACTTGAGCAATTAGGGTTAAGTGCCTTGCTCAAGGGCACATCGATAGAATGTTCACCTAGTCAGCTTGGGGATTCAAACCAGCAAACTTTCGGTTAGTGGCCCAACGCTCTTAACCGCTAGGCTACCTGCACCAATTACCAACGGCTCGAAATGAGAGGGCTTGAAATTAAGCATTTCACAATGGAGTTAACAGTCCCACAGAAACTCAAACTTGATCAGACAACCACATGAGCCATTGTAATCTTATTAAAGGGATATGAATACGCCAATCTAGTTCCCCTTAGTTACATTTCCCACTGATCACAATGAAAGTCAAAAACTGCTGCATTTTTTTTTGAAACTGTGAAACTTTTATTAGACAATAATGTGATTTTTATTCTGGTTCATGAAAATGAATGAAGAGCAAGGGTTGTTCAGTTTAGAGTGATTTGAGGTGCTGCTTTTTTGACTGGTTTCCCCTAATAAGTTGTGTAGCAGTTTGATATTAAACTTTTGAGTCTACAAATGAAGTTGCAGTGTCTGTGGATCATTCTTATCAATCGTCCTTAGGCTACATATTGGTGGAAGAAGTGAGATTCGAATCCCCGCCTGCAGAAAGTATGTAAGGCCGACTATGAGGGGGAAATAATACAAAGGGAGCAGCAGAGAGTGTGGCACCTTCCTCTCAACTGAACAACCCCAATCAGCCCTTTCTCTTCCTCCTAAAGCCATAGTAACAGTTGTCAAAATCACAGTACAGTCTCAAAATAAAAGTTTCACATTATCATAAATGTTTACTGCAACAGCTCATGTTAGTACAATGACTGTGGGGATCAATAAACATTGTCAGGTTTGTAAAATCTACATGAAACAAATCTGTTTATTATTCGTTTTACAAGTGACTGCCAATCCTCAAGCTTCAAAAGGGAACTTGGCCAAAAGGCATTGAGAGTGCAATATAATTGTTAGATATTTAAACAACATTTCTACTTAGGTTTAGAGAAAAAACATTTAATATGCATTTAAATAGATTAGATATTTCCTCTCTCCATATCATTGTTGCATCATTGTTTCCCTTTTTGATAACCAGTGGGAGCTTGTGCCAGAAAGAGCATTAACCTGAATTGGAGGATAGAGATTCCATGTGGTCAAGTACAACAAGGTCTGATCAGTGTGTAAAAGGCCTGCACAGCCTTTGAATGCCAACTCACACTGAACTATATATGATGAACTCCTCTAATGTTACTACGTTAAGGTGCTCTTACATTTCTCTGAATTCCATGTCACAGATAATAATACAGAGATTGTAGCATGCTAGCATTCATTTAATCTAGGCTTTGCCACTGCTAATTGCAGAGACAGCTTTGAGAACAGTAATGCGTGGCCCGAGCAATATGTTTTACAATACATTGTAAAACTCAACCTAAGAGGTCAGATTGTAGGTTTTATCATTTGGAGAATGACCATGTCATGAACCTTTGAATGACGAATAAGAATCATTATACCCATCTCCAATAATGCATTGAGGAGATACTTGTATGCCCTTCAATCATTGAAAGGTATCCGGTGAATTATCAAAAAATCTTTACGAAAAAACATCACAGCGGAAGAGTACGAGGAGCACCTTAAAGATACCACAGGCATTGAGAAGCATCTACTGCAATATCAGCAGAGTTCAAAATAACTATATTTCAGAAAAAAAGCCCTACACCTGCAGAATGTGCCCACTGCTCAGGCATAGCAAAATGCAGGTTGAGCAAATGTGACAATAGACACATTTCTAGGGATAACACAAGTATTGTGAATCCCAAAAAGTACTGACTTGTGACCTATCATTCAGCAAAGACCCCCTTTAAAGGGTGATTATAAAATAGTTATTACTTGCCTGCATTTTTGCCACCAGCATAGACATTCACTGTGTCTATCAAATTCCATTCTGTATGTATGAAATAGAATATAAGGGTGAACATGGCTAGACAGTTGAAGAGGGGATATTGGTTTTTGTTATGCTATAACATTCATGACATGCCTCTGATTTATAGTGACAGGTGAAGCATTTTACATACTGGAGTCAATTAAAACAACAATGGATTATTGAATGAATGGATGGATTCCAATATCCTGCTGACTTACCAAGCAGTGCTTGGAACAGGCTGCTTTTGAAGACCCCCATCACTCTCTGAATGGCAGTTTTGAGCTGTTGTTCCTCTGGCTTCCTCAGTTTAGCACAGTAGTCTTCCAAAAGGCCTAGGGCCCTAGCTGTGTCTGCAGGAGGGTTCGGATTGGAGACCAGTTAGCGTGTTATTCAAAATAAAGTCATTTTAGTTTATAGTTAAACATAGTCACAAGTGATGAAATAGCAAACATCAGACAAGCACCGGGCCAGGACTAATTTACAAAGCCATTTTGTTTGAAAAAGGTTTACAGTAGCTTGCGCTTCTGCCCACATTTTTTCCCCCATTTGTGAAAGTGATAATAAAAAACGTAATCTTAAGCATGTAATGACAACTGCATGTGCAAAAGACGATGAGGCCACTTGTATGGTTTATAATTAGCAACCATTTTCACTACTAATATGAGAGGCAGTTTTGTAACGGCACAGAAATGTGGAGCATGGATAGTGTCCGCTTGGCACGGGTGTCAGGGGGCAAGATACCACTCAGTCACACAGACACAGGAATCATCGTTGGGCTCAGACCATGTTAACAAGGGAGAACACAGGGAAACAAAGCTGCGCTTTACTCAGGGGTGGGGAGGAGGGGTCCTGTGGCAAGTGTGACAAGACAAAAGTCAACACTAAACTATGTCTTGTTTCAAAGAAACTCATAAGAATAGACTGTAAAATGGTCTTTACTTACTGCTATTGATTTATAATGCCTGTTTAATTGATGTAGCTGTCTGCTGTCTAGTTAGACTTTTACTCCTGGAAACTCTGGAAGGTTGAACGATCTTGCATGACTTTCATTGTACAGTACAGTTGTACAGTTGAACAATTCGGACAGCAATTTTTTTTTATTGCTGTACAAATACAGACCAGTGGCTGCGACCAACTGAGGTCACGCCAGGACAAGCCTCCAAAGACTTATACTTATATGGAGATGCTTTGCGGACTGAACTTACACTACAATCAACATGTATAAAAAGGATATCAAAATCCTTTACTGAATATGATCGCACAATTCTCATAACTTCCAGCCCAACTATGTCTAGTGGTCATTCCCATTATCCATAAGGCTATTCCCTGCAATATTCAATTAAAATAATGCCATCATCACTTTAATGAATAAGGCTTTATAAATGCTTACAAATAAGTATAAATGCTGTATAACTTATACATGCTTTAGAAATAAGGAATTATTAGGCCTAGTACTTAAAATATTTATTCATGCTTATTCATGAAAGCTATTATAAGTGTTTGTTACCTAATATTCCTATCTATAATAAACTACAGGTAACTGCCAAAATAAAGGAAACACTTGAGTAAATGAGGGATACAAATATATTGAAAGCAGATGCTTCCACACAGGTGTGGGTCCTGAGTTAATTAAGCAATTAACATCCCATCATGCTTAGGGTCATCTATAAAAATGCCCAGTTGCCCATTATTTTGGCTTCCATGGCTAGAAGAGATCTCAGTGACTTTGAAAGAGGGGTCTCAAAGGAGCATAGAGAGAGTGTGTGTCTCAGTCACCAGATTTCCACCCAATTGAACACTTATGGGAGATTCTGGAGTAGCGCCTGAGACAGTGTTTTCCACCACCATTAACAAAACAACAAATTAAGGCATTTCCTGTGGAAGAATGGTGTTGTATCCCTCCAATAGAGTTCCAGACACTTGTAGAATCTATGCCAAGGTGCACTAAAGCTGTTCTGGCGGCCCAACTCCCTATTAAGACACTTTGCTGGTGTTTCCTTTATTTTGGAAGTTACCTGTACATTATCAATGACTGTTCTGTTTCATAGGCTACAGTGCCATATGTTAGGTTTATATTACAAGTTTTGGGGTAATTTTTTATTTTGTTTGCCATTAGCTTACCTACAGGAGCATAACTTAAAGGCTAAAGGCAATTCTGTCCTACAAGCTGACATGGGTCTATAAGTGCTGAATGACAATAAAGAGCCACTGATGTTTTTTTCACTTGTGGCTGCAGTGGCAAGACACCGGTTGTGCCAGTTAAGTTTCTGCTCACCTTTTTTTCTTACAGGCATAGTTGAATCCTGGATCCGTATCAGTGATTTACTCCTGCTCTCAGTTCTCTTCAGTGCATCTTTAAAAGTTTCAGACAGTGGTAACCGCTAGGTAGAAAACCACATCATTGGCGAGTCAGTTGTGCTATAACGTGTGTGCCCTTAGGTTTCCAGTTTTGAAAGCTATATCGGCTTTTGCTCCAACAGAATCAGTAGGCTAGTCTAAAACAATAGACTATAGCACAGGGCAAAACAGGCCACAAACAAAAACTATACTTGCAATGTGGCTGTGCATGCTTGTTCAGTTCATCTTCAGCAAAGATGTAGCCTAGCCAATGCTTCGCCGTAATGCATTCAGCCCGAAAGCGTTGAAGTTAAGTAATAAAAATGCAAAATCCTCCTATTTTCTGTGGTCCTGTGAAAAGTGATTTGTCTGTAGCTTGTGTAGGCTATATTTCCGATTAAGGTGCGCTAGTGCTGCTGTGCTGACAGGTGCAACGGCTGTCGCGCGCGTTCTGATGTTCCCGCACAGACAGTTGTCGGGAGATATTATCATGTAATGGACATTAACTATAGCCTAGGCTAAGTGGTCGGTCGGTATATTCCCTCAATTTACTCACTTTTCTTGAGCCCCGGCCCAGCGAGATTTTCCGAGTTTCTATCACTTCCCTTGCAGTTTGATGCTGGCATTGAGTCAATGGCGCTCCCATGTAATGACCTGGGGATTTAAAAAACTAAACCAATGGCAGTCCAAAGAAACGTTAAAGGTGCGGTAACGTTAATCCGCAGAGTGAAATATGCAACCAATGCTATTTTAGCGCGTGAAACAACGTTGCAGCATGGGCTATAATGAAATGAGCAGGGGTAGCCGCCTATTTGTAGACTAACAACATATCAAGTTTAATTAGGCTACCTGGCAGCAATTCTTCATAGCCTAATATTTTATCTATTAATTTGGTGTGGCCCAGTTGGCTAAACGAACCAGGTGTGCAGATATCTATGGCTATCAAAATCGATAACATTAGCTGGCCAAAATGTATTGCAAGTCATACCACCACGAATAAAATTGATGGGCTCCATCCAATAACTCAGTTAGCTAAGGTTATGTAGCTGGTGTGATTCTCCGTCATCTTCCTTTGATTTAGCATAAGGCATTCAACCATTCAAACTGAAATTAACTCAATGCTCGCAAACACATGCATCATTGTAGTTTAACCAGCTTGAACCCTAAAACGAACCCCATGACAGTGAAACTGGAAGTTGTCAAAGAGTTCGGTTAATGATAGCCTAATTTCAGTGAGGATGTCTTTCCTGGATGTCAGTGCGCACGCGCCTGTAGGAAAATACCTGCCTGGCTGATCTTGCTGTAAAACGCATGGCTCTGCAATAACCCGTCTATTTTATACATTCCATATATTCTTTGCGAAATATCTGGAACTTCCTCGTCCTCTTATTTGCTGTTCCTTGGCTGCTGTGTCACATCACCACGTTTTCATTCCCAAATCTACAGCCACCGAATGGAAAGCTGCATCATCAGTACCCGTTTTAGCTTAGCAACGGAGAGGTTTGTAACTAGCTACACCTTGATTGACAAAACTTTACATCCAATGGCATGGCGATGTTTTTTGTCCAGGCTCGTGAGTACTGACCAATAGAATTGGTTGTGAAAGGTTCAGAGTTCACTCTGGTGCACGTGGTTTAAAATGTCTGCGCCCTTCCACTAAATAATGATACAGACGAAAATATTGAAACAGCTAAACGTTTACAGCACATAGCTACATTAGAGCTGAGACATCGCCAAGGTAAGGAAGCAATACTTGACAGTACAGCAATACATAAACTGGTGTTATTCCAGTGTAATCGTGATTAATAATATATATTTTTTGCTCACTGAACTAGGCTGCTTGGACGGGGTTTTATAAAATGTAATGTTGGCTAGGTAAAGTTACCACTCTCGAACGTGTTGCATACACGTTCACTCAGCCCTGTCAATGATAGCCTACATTATTGGTAGACAGTGACATTTATTTAAAAAATGTGGTCATGCATTGCAGGGAATCTTGCTGAAGATGTCAGAAACCAGCAATGTCGTTGTACAAAAAGGCACCAGCAGCACAGTTCCCAGAGCTCTGATCATTCAAATGATGGCGGAAAAATTCGAACGGCTGCCTGAACTTGACAGGTACGTTTTTGTAGGCCTATGCCATAGAGAATGATAGAGGTCTCTAGTTGCCAAAATGCTGTGTTAGCATGGGCAGCGCCACAGAGGGCATAGACAATTTTAATGTAGTCAACTGGGTGGGACTTCCACTTCATTGGCTGAACCCTCCTGGTGACCCTGTTGGAGTCATATCCAACCAGTTCATCAGGAGGGATCAGCCAATCTTGAAGAAGAGCATTTACTAATTCAAAATGGAGATAGCTTCAATGGTGCTGCCCATGCTGTCACAGACACTATAGATGGGTCAGCTAACAACTTCACGAAAACTATGCGCACGCTTCTGGCGCAGAAGTCTGTGTGTTGTTGTGATTCTGGATGGCCAGATCGCTTGCAGTAGTGATGGGGAAACTAAGCTTCCTGAAGCATAGTTTAACACGTGTCTGTTTTGTTGCTAAACAACCAACCCGTCTATAATTGCACAGGTACAAAGATGAGTCGTCCATTTCTATGGTCTATGCCTAGAGTGTTAATTGCCTTGACAGCCTTTTGCATTTTGCTCTCATAACATTAACAACCTATGAAATATCACTGTTGTTCTACAGGAAAATCTTCACCTATGGCCCCATGTACCTGGGAGGTAATGGGGCATTTGCAGGACTGATTGCCAACAGCTTATACAGGAGAGCACTGAATGTCACTCAAGGGCGTTTTACATCAAATCTCCCAATGGCTGTCCTACCATTCTTGACAACAGTGGCCATGTATAATGTAGCTGTATCTAAACCATTATTGTCTGGTGAGTGTGTAGTTGTTTTAGTTGCAATTCAAGTTTTCTACAATATTTTAATTGTTTCTGAATTGAATCTGACATTCTTAAACTCATTCAGGTGACCTTAACTGTCCAACCTGTGTCCTGATAAGAGGTGCCCTTGTCGGCGCAGTTGGTGCTGGTGTATATCCTATTCTGTTGGCTTTGCCTGTGAATGCAGGCCTTGCAACCAGGTATGTGCAACTCTTTCCAGTAGGTTGAAGTTGCCCCTAGACACTGATCTTGGGTCAGTTTTTGCATTTCCCCCACTGGTTAAGGTTAGGATTGGGGGAAGGGAAACTGATCCTAGATCTGTACCTTGTAAAATTAACCCCTGAGCATGTATCAACCACAAAAAGGTTTAATCAATGTGCTTGGCTGACTGAATTTGCATAATTATGCCATTCTAATTATCTGACAGGTACAACACTACACCAATGCCAGAAAAGGGAAACGTCCTCCGTTTTTGGATCAACATTACCCAACCAATCCTGAGGAAAATGGGTGTTGTGATAGTGCTACAGGTGTTCTTTGGCACCTACCTAAGCTCCAGACACTTTGACAGCTACTTGAAGTTGCTTCAGTTGTCCACATCAAATGGCGAGGAGCTTGTGGATTAAAACGGTATCAAACTAACCTAAATGTGCTCTGTATTTTTATTTTCTTGAGTCCTTGAATTACATGGACAAACATTTATCTGGATAATCGTAATGTAATAAGACTAAATTATATCAACGCTATCGCTGGAATAAATGTAAATTTATATGCAATGTCAAAGGGCAAAACGAAACCATGGGGATACTGCAGATTGTCATTTTTTCCGCTGTTTGCAATGCCGTCATTTACAGCTGTATCACAGAGGAGTAGAGGCCCATTCATAATTGTAATTCAAGCGGATGGCAGCATTCACATTGCAACGATAACAAAAAACATGGACTGATAACAATAGCTAGGATTTGAATATTGTCTAGAGTTCTAATTCCATGGTCTACATGTTACTTGCTCAAAGTGATGCAAAATCATTTCTGCAATGCATTGTAATTATGAAATTAGATTTAACTACTAAGGTAATGGAATCAGCACTGCGCTTAACTTCCTTCTTTGCAATTCGAACATTGATAATTAAATACTAAAACATGTGCCTGTAAAATGTGCCTAAAGTACTTTAGAATCTAGTACCCGGCTGAAGTTAAAGCAATCCCAGTGTATGTATGTATGTATGTACAGTGCATTCATAAAGTATCCAGACCCCTTGACTTTTTCCACATTTTGTTACAGCCTTATTCTAAAATGGATTCAATTGGTGTTTTCCCCTCAATCTACACACACAATACCCCATAATGACACAACAAAAACAGGTTTAGACATTTTTGCTAATATATACAGTGGGGAGAACAAGTATTTGATACACTGCCGATTTTGCAGGTTTTCCTACTTACAAAGCATGTAGAGGTCTGTAATTTTTATCATAGGTACATTTCAACTGTGAGAGACGGAATCTAAAACAAAAATCCAGAAAATCACATTGTATGATTTTTAAGTAATTAATTTGCATTTTATTGCATGACATAAGTATTTTATCACCTACCAACCAGTAAGAATTCCGGCTCTCACAGACCTGTTAGTTTTTCTTTAAGAAGCCCTCCTGTTCTCCACTCATTATCTGTATTAACTGAACCTGTTTGAACTCGTTACCTGTATAAAAGATACCTGTCCACACACTCAATCAAACAGACTCCAACCTCTCCACAATGGCCAAGACCAGAGAGCTGTGTAAGGACATCAGGGATAAAATTGTAGACCTGCACAAGGCTGGGATGGGCTACAGGACAATAGGCAAGCAGCTTGGTGAGAAGGCAACAACTGTTGGCGCAATTATTAGAAAATGGAAGAAGTTCAAGATGACGGTCAATCACCCTCGGTCTGGGGCTCCATGAAAGATCTCACCTAGTGGGGCATCAATGATCATGAGGAAGGTGAGGGATCAGCCCAGAACTACACGGCAGGACCTGGTCAATGACCTGAAGAGAGCTGGGACCACAGTCTCAAATAAAACCATTAGTAACACACTACGCCGTCATGGATTAAAATCCTGCAGCTCACGCAAGGCCCCCCTGCTCAAGCCAGCGCATGTCCAGGCCCGTCTGAAGTTTACCAATGACCATCTGGATGATCCAGAGGAGGAATGGGAGAAGGTCATGTGGTCTGATGAGACAAAAATATAGCTTTTTGGTCTAAACTCCACTCGCCGTGTTTGGAGGAAGAAGAAGGATGAGTACAACCCCAAGAACACCATCCCAACCGTGAAGCATGGAGGTGGAAACATCATTCTTTGGGGATGCTTTTCTGCAAAGGGGACAGGACGACTGCACCGTAATGAGGGGAGGATGGATGGGGCCATGTATCGCGAGATCTTGGCCAACAACCTCCTTCCCTCAGTAAGAGCATTGAAGATGGGTCGTGGCTGGGTCTTCCAGCATGACAACGACCCGAAACACACAGCCAGGGCAACTAAGGAGTGGCTCCGTAAGAAGCATCTCAAGGTCCTGGAGTGGCCTAGCCAGTCTCCAGACCTGAACCCAATAGAAAATCTTTGGAGGGAGCTGAAAGTCCGTATTGCCCAGCGACAGCCCCGAAACCTGAAGGATCTGGAGAAGGTCTGTATGGAGGAGTGGGCCAAAATCATCCCTGCTGCAGTGTGTGCAAACCTGGTCAAGACCTACAGGAAAAGTATGATCTCTGTAATTGCAAACAAAGGTTTCTGTACCAAATATTAAGTTCTACTTTTCTGATGTATCAAATACTTATGTCATGCAATAAAATGCAAATTAATTACTTTAAAATCATACAATGTGATTTTCTGGATTTCTGTTTTAGATTCCGTCTCTCACAGTTGAAGTGTACCTATGATAAAAATTATAGACCTCTAAATGCTTTGTAAGTAGGAAAACCTGCAAAATCGGCAGTGTATCAAATACTTGTTCTCCCCACTGTATATAAAAAAAAAGAAAAAAGTATTCAGACACTTTACTCAGTACTTTGTATAAGCACCTTTGGCAGCGATTACAGCCTCAAGTCGTCTTGGGTATGACGCTACGAGCTTGGCACACCTGTATTTGGGGAGTTTCTCCCATTCTTCTCTGTAGATCCTCTCAAGCTCTGTCAGGTTGGATGGGGAGCATCGCTGCACAGCTATTTTCAGGTCTCTCCAGATATGTTCCATTGGGTTCAAGTCCGAGCTCTGGCTGGGCCACTCAAGGACATTGAGACTTGTCCCGAAGCCACTCCTGCGTTGTCTTGGCTGTGTGCTGAGGGTCGTTGTCCTTTTGGCAGGTGAACCTTCGCTCCAGTCTGAGGTCATGAGCGCTCTGGAGCAGGTTTTCATCAAGGATCGCTCTGTACTTTGCTTCGTTCATCTTTCCCTTGATCCTGACTAGTCTCCCTGCCACTGAAAAACATCCCCACAGCATGATGCTGCCACCACGCTTCACCGTAGGGATGGTGCCAGGTTTCCGCCAGACGTGACGCTTGACATTCAGCCCAAAGAGTTCAATCTTGGTTTCATCAGACCAGAGAATCTTGTTTCTCATGGTCTGAGAGTCGTCATGTGCCTTTTACTGAGGAGTTGCATCCATCTGGCCACTCTACCATAAAGGCCTGATTGGTGGGGTGCTGCAGAGATGGTTGTCCTGGAAGATTCTCCCATCTCCACAGAGGAACTCTAGAGCTCTCTGAGTGACCATCGGGTTCTTGGTCACCTCCCTGACCAAGGCCTTTCTCCCCCAATTGCTCAGTTTGGCCGGGTGGCCAGCTCTAGGAAGAGTCTTGGTGGTTCCAAACAAACTTCTTCCATTTAAGAATGATGGAGGCCACTGTGTTCTTGGAGACCTTCAATGCTGCAGACATTTTTTGGTACCCTTCCCCAGATCTGTGCCTCGACACAATCCTGTCTCGGAGCTCTACGGACAATTCCTTCAACCTCATGGCTTGATTTTTGCTCTGACACGCACTGTCAACTGTGGGACCTTATATAGACAGGTGTGTGCCTTTCCAAATCATGTCCAATCAGTTGAATTTACCACAGGTGGACTCCAATCAAATTGTAGAAACATCTCAAGGATGATCAATGAAAACAGGATGCAGCTGAGCTCAATTTCCAGTCTCATAGCAAAGGGTCTGTAAATAAGTTGTATTTTATAAATTTGCAAACATTTCTACAAACATGTTTTCGCTTTGTCATTATGGGGTATTGTGTGTAGATTGAGGATTTAAAAAAATCAATTTTAGAATAAGGCTCTAACGTAACAAAATGTGGAAAAAGTCAATGGGTCTGAATACTTTCCGAAGGCACTGTATCTGTAAGGTCCCTCAGTCGAGCAGTGAATTTCAAACAGATTCAACCACAGACTAGGGAGGTTTCCAATGCCTTGAAGGGTAAAAATAAAGACACTGAATATCCATTTGAGCATGGTGAAGTTATTAATTACACTTTGGATGATGTGTCAATACACCCAGTCACTACAAAGACACAGGCGTCCTTCCTAACTCAGTTGCCGGAGAGGAAGGAAACCACTCAGGGATTTCACCATGAGGCCAAAGGTGACTTTAAAACAGTTACAGAGTTTAATGGCTGTGATCGGAGAAAACTGAGGATGGATCAACAACATTGTAGTTCCTCCACAATACTAATGTGAGTGACAGAGTGAAAAGGAGGAAGCCTGTACAGAATAAAAATATACAGTGTTATGTTTGGGGCAAATCCAATACAACACATAACTGAGTACCACTCTCCATATTTAAGCATAGTGGTGGCTGCATCGTGTTATGGGTATGCTTGTAATTGTTATGGACTGCAGAGTTTTTCCAGGATAAAAAAAATTAACGGAATGGAGCTAAGCACAGACAAAATGCTAGAGAAAAACTTGGTTCAATCTGCTTTCCACCAGACACTGGGAGATGAATTCACATTTCAGGAGGACAATAACCTAAACCCAAGGCCAAATCTACACGAGTTAATAACCAAGAAGACATTGAATGTTCCTGAGTGACTGAGTTAGTTTTGACTTAAATCTACTTAAATCTAATGGCAAAACCTGAAAATGGTTGTCTAGCAATGATCAACAACCAATTTGACAGCACTTGAAGAATTAAAAAAATTATAAAATGGGCAAATGTTGCACAATCCAGGTGTGGAAAGCTCTTCGAGACATACAGTGAGGGAAAAAAGTATTTGATCCCCTGCTGATTTTGTACGTTTGCCCACTGACAAAGACATGATCAGTCTATAATTTTAATGGTAGGTTTATTTGAACAGTGAGAGACAGAATAACAACAACAAAAATCCAGAAAAACGCATGTAAAAAATGTTATAAATTGATTTGCATTTTAATGAGGGAAATAAGTATTTGACCCCTCTGCAAAACATGACTTAGTACTTGGTGGCAAAACCCTTGTTGGCAATCACTTTTCTTGTAGTTGGCCACCAGGTTTGCACACATCTCAGGAGGGATTTTGTTCCACTCCTCTTTGCAGATCTTCTCCAAGTCATTAAGGTTTCAAGGCTGACGTTTGGCAACTCGAACCTTCAGCTCCCTCCACAGATTTTCTATGGGATTAAGGTCTGGAGACTGGCTAGGCCACTCCAGGACCTTAATGTGCTTCTTCTTGAGCCACTCCTTTGTTGCCTTGGCCGTGTGTTTTGGGTCATGGTCATGCTGGAATACCCATCCACAACCCATTTTCAATGCCCTGGCTGAGGGAAGGAGGTTCTCACCCAAGATTTGACGGTACATGGCCCCGTCCATCGTCCCTTTGATGCGGTGAAGTTGTCCTGTCCCCTTTGCAGAAAGACAACCCCAAAGCACAATGTTTCCACCTCCGTGTTTGACGGTGGGGATGGTGTTCTTGGGGTCATAGGCAGCATTCCTCCTCCTCCAAACACGGCGAGTTGAGTTGATGCCAAAGAGCTCCATTTTGGTCTCATCTGACCACAACACTTTCACCCAGTTCTCCTCTGAATCATTCAGATGATCATTGGCAAACTTCAGACGGCCCTGTATATGTGCTTTCTTGAGCAGGGGGACCTTGCGGGCGCTGCAAGATTTCAGTCCTTCACGGCGTAGTTTGTTACCAATTGTTTTCTTGGTGACTATGGTCCCAGCTGCCTTGAGATCATTGACAAGATCCTCCCGTGTAGTTCTGGGCTGATTCCTCACCGTTCTCATGATCATTGCAACTCCACAAGGTGAGAACTTGCATGGAGCCCCAGGCAGAGGGAGATTGACAGTTATTTTGTGTTTCTTCCATTTGCAAATAATCGCACCAACTGTTGTCACCTTCTCACCAAGCTGCTTGGCGATGGTCTTGTAGCCCATTCCAGCCTTGTGTAGGTCTACAATCTTGTCCCTGACATCCTTGGAGAGCTCTTTGGTCTTGGCCATGGTGGAGAGTTTGGAAACTGATTGATTGATTGCTTCTGTGGACAGGTGTCTTTTATACAGGTAACAAACTGAGATTAGGCGCACTCCCTTTAAGAGTGTGCTCCTAATCTCAGCTCGTTACCTGTATAGAAGACACCTGGGAGCCAGAAATCTTTCTGATTGAGAGGGGGTCAAATATTTATTTCCCTCATTAAAATGCAAATCAATTTATCATTTTTGACATTCGTTTTTCTGGATTTGTTTGTTGTTATTCTGTCTCTCACTGTTCAAATAAACCTACCATTAAATTATATTTCTTTGTCAGTGGGCAAACGTACAAAATCAGCAGGGGATCAAATACTTTTTTCCCCTCACTGTACCCAGAAAGACTCAGAGCTGTAATCGCTGCCAAAGGTGCTTCTACAAAGTATTGACTCAGGGGTGTGAATACTTATGTAACTGAGAGTTCTGTGTTTCATTTTCAATATATTAGCAAACATTTCTAAAAACATGTTTTCACTTTGTCATTAATGGGTATTTTGTGTAGATAGTGAGAATTCAATTTAATCAATTTTTAATTCAGGCTTTAACTCAACAAAATGTGGATTAAGGGGTATTAATACTTTAAGGCACTGTACATTTGTGTTATACCTTAATCCTAATGGAAATTAAAGCGTGCATTAAGTGATTATCAGGTTGTACAACAGTTCTGCATTTTGAATGTCCTCTGTAGCTCAATTGGTAGAGCATGGCGCTTGTAACGCCAGGGTAGTGGGTTCGAGCCCCGGGACCACCCATACGTAAAAATGTATGCACACATGACTGTACGTCGCTTTGGATAAAAGCGTCTGCTAAATGGCTTATTATTATTATTAACTTGGCATATCGCACATTTGGAATCAAAGGTATTTTGAAATGAATTTGTGATGCATGAGCCAATGGCAATTTTAGTGATAGTAAGTTACACCTCTGAATCAGGATCGCAATGCAATGGTTGTTTCTCTGTTTAAATCTCAGCCTAAGTCTACCTCATAGCTGTGTTTTAAATGCCCATAAACTGATATTGGGTCCTAAAATTGGATGTTATTTTAACACAAAGGTTCTCAAAAAAAGCATTCAACATACCCTATGTGCATAAGACCATCAGGTGTGGAATCATTATTTTTGAGTGGCCCGACATGGGAAAAGGTTTGAAAGTGCCATATCCTAAGGTAATGCAACTGATAAACAATGCAAAAATGATCCAATTTGGATTTTAAAACAGTCAAAATAGCATAACATTTAGTTGTCAAATGTCAAGTAAGACACTTGATGAGCAACATTTGCTTTGTAGCTCAGTTGGTAGAGCATGGCGTTTGCAACGCCAGGGTTGTGGGTTCGATAGAATAATGTATGTGCTAACTGTAAGTCGCTCTGGATAAGAGCGTCTGCTAAATGACTAAAATGTAAATGTAAATGTATACTGATATCAAAATGTATAATGGACATTTACTAGCAGGTCAACCAGCCAATCTAAATATTGGCTGAGGATAGTTTTGATTTAAGTTAGTTGGGCTATATCAAATTAATGAATTCTCAATTTCACCAGTGTAGAATACATTATTTTTTGGAAAATGTTTGTGCAAATGACAACAGCCTTCAATTATAGTACATGTTATAGACAGCTAGTGCATACTAAAAGTCTACCACACAATCACATAAAAACTGGATGGAAACGTGGTTACTGAATCGATTTCAGTTGATTTGACCGTGACATTTTCAACATTGGACAGTAACCACCATCACCCCCATTGATTTTTGGTTAGCAGTGGCTAGAGTTTGATGTGGCTGTATTAAAGAAACCCAAATTGCACATTGCACTTACTTTCAGTGCGAGAAACCATTTAACTGTTAGGTCTTAAATACCAAACTTATCCTTTAAAGGCACAATACATTTTTCAGTCAACAGCAGCCCCACCACTTGGTTTGCAACAAAGCTGCGGGATCACAAGGCTGGAGAAATGTACCCACTGAAAATTAATAGGAGCTATGGATGCATGTAGTGACTGTCCACGTGAACATGATAGTTTTAAGGATATTTTGAAGCTATAGTGTTAATAAACATACATTTACACCATATATGCTTCTCTGGCTAAATATTCCATAGTTTTCATTAGAAAACTGTTTAGTTTGCATGCCCAAATAAGTAGCCTTGCATGCCACTGTTATGACCTGTGATTTTTGGGCACGCACCGCATATCAATATATACACAGATTCTTGGAAGAATATAACTTATAATGCCCAATGAGCTTAGTACAACTGTTGCCCAAAATATAAAGGTTGTTTTAAACAAAGTATTTGTAAACAAACAATGTATAGCTTCAAAATATAAGTTTAAAACTATGATTTTGATCTCATGTACTGTCAGTCCTTTAATGCATAGCTTCATCTATGAATTTGAAGGTGGTTACATAACATTTCTCCAACCCATCCTTCAGCTTTATAGCAAACCAAGTATTTGGGTCTGCCATTTGGCTGAAAAACAAATTAAGGATTGTACCTTTAACAAAGTAAAAATGTGTGTATTTGGCTAACAATTTATTTTTCAGATGCAAAATGCCAAGTAAAGCCTTGTGGATTCTTCACATTAAATATAAAATCACTGCCATGCCATCCAACTCGACAAACGTATGAGTGACACTTCCTTACATACATTATTTGTTAGACATTCAGACCTCAGAAGTGGTCTGTCAAAAAGAGTAAATGGCCTACGCTACCAGGTGTGTAAATCCTATTATATGCCTCAACCCCAAATTAATGGGAAAGATAAGTACTATCCAAAATGACTTAAAATTATCATTTTGAACAGCACCTGTCTTTTCTATTAATTTGTGATTCAGGCATATAGCTGGACATTAACTTATTCAGTCAGACGAATTGAGGTCTGAAAACACCTGAAGCCAATTTAAGAGTGAAATATTACTTTAAAACTAAATGCAGCAGCATTATGTTAAAAACAAGTACATCAGACTAGTAGAGTATGCTTTGAGCTCTCCACTCAAATTAAGCCTCACGTGTTTGGGAACCATTACCACATTTTTTTCAATTTTGTTGAGGAATTGATAGATCTTTGTCTGCAGAAAAAGCTTGCTGTTTGAAAAAGAGCAAAAGAGGTTAATATCAATTACATACAGCAACATTCAAGACAAAATACATAACTGAAACGCATATAATCAAAATAAGATTTATTGTCAATCACTTTATCATACCCATGTTCCTGAAACATTGTTATCTCGTTTAGAAAAAAATGTGCTTGGGACATGTTTCCTGGCACAAAATATTGTATTATACATAATTCTTCAAGACAGACTGACTCAGTTTATACAAAATTGGTGAAATCTATTTCTATCAGGATTACCACATCAATAATACGTTTTTTTTTTTTTTTTTACAACTGGGTTACATTCAAAAGTGTCAACACAAGTCAAGTTAAACTTGTGAAGAAACCATTATATGACCGCTGATATTGTCAATGCAATAGGTAGTGGAACACTTGTCATCCACAATATATTCTGAATTCACTACTTTTTCCAAAGGTGTGGTGGGATACTGGTAAAAGGCAGTCACTTACACTATTTGTTATACTACCTTAAAAAAAATACCAGGCCAAGTTGGCAGCAGCAGGTTCCGCCTCTTCAGCTTCCCCGACAGCGGAATCCACTTTAGCAATAAAGAAAAATAGGGGCGGTAAATAAAAACATCCTTCAGCAGAATAGTGATGTTTCACAAAGAGACCATTTCTAACCAAGCCATGGTAACCAACTATATTTGTTGTTTTCCCCCTCCAATTCTGTTTTGAGAGCCAATATGAACTAATAATCTTATACTATAAAACTATTTGTGAAACATCAATCTCTTTTTTTCTCCCCCCAATAAAACTTGACTGCTAAATTCAACAAGCTCCCCATTTCTTTATATTTGGGAGTGAAATCAGTTAGATGTATATTTACAGGTTAAATTATTTATGCATAGAGCTTAATAAAAGAAAAGTTGAATATAAATTGAAGTAACAAATTGAAGTAATTACTCAACTCAAACTAAAAGAGAAACATATGTTCCAGTGTAAACCTAAAGTTACTTTAAAAGCCTCTGGTGAAGGCTAAGACAATGAAAACTTGAAATAACCTTGAAAAACATCTGAGAATGTATCAAATCATCAGCTTTTCTTGTTAAGAGATCCTTACCATGGAGCCAAGCAGACAGGGACGTTCTGTAACCCAGTCATCCAGCATGGTAGAACAATCACCACCTAGAAGAAAACTGGCAACAAGGTTTAACGAGTAACATGTTCTTATATCATTGGTTTCATAAAAAATTTCACACATGCTAATTCAACACTTCTTAAGTAATGATCTCAAAACATTTTTAAGTGTTCATAAATTCCCTTGATATATTTTACTCTGAAGTTAAATCAGGTTCAGTCTCAACATCTGAAAACAGATAAACGTACTTGACCCTACATTTTGAATGATGCGCTTGCACTCTCTGCACACTTCGTGCAGAACTCCACTGAGACGTGGTTCTTGTCCACGTGCAGACAGACGTCACCAGAGGTCTCCTTCTCCATCTTTACACGTTTGCTGGGCAAGGCATAATCGTGGAAGATAATTTCATGCCGTTCACCCAGCTCAGCCTTGACAACAGCTGGGCTAACATACTCTCGTTGGCCAACACTGCTCTCAGGTACCTCATCTCATCTTCCAACCTCTTATTCAATTGGACGTTTACCTGTTTAAGGACGTGGTTTTCTGACAACAGAGACCCGACTTTATTCTCCAGTCCGTTGACGTATTCCTTCTTTTTCAGACTATTCATTTGCGCAGCGATGGCGTTCTTGTTGATCATGCGCCCGGGTGATCTCGCCACTTCCTTTTCTGAACAGCAGACACTCCTGGCGATGGCGTCCTGGACGCGCCGATTCCATAATCTTGATCTGTTGTGTCACCCACACCTAATTCGGTCAATCTAATGTCGAAAAGAGGGGAGACTGCATCCTTCTCAAATGTCCAGTTTAACTTGTCGATTCCAAATAAATCATCAAGCTCTTGTCGTATCGGGTGAATGCTGGCAATTATTGCTGATAAACAAAGGAGTCCGCTCATACTGAACTTTGATCATAAGGTTTATTCATATCACAAGCTTTCAGCATAAGTTACAGGTGACATGCCCACCCGGAGAGCGACGCCTCAGATTGCAATGGCCGCTCTGGCCTCTCTTTGTCTAGCCCCTACTTATAAACAATGCAAAAAGATGGGTGGCTCCCTCTGCTGTCCAATCACCCGTCTCCCCTGGGGCGTCACCCCACAAACGCCACATTTGACCTAACATAAACAACATTCCATTTCTTCATGAAAAACATTTAACAAAGGCATAATCCTAATACACGACATTTCCCCCCTTCGAGACTAACTAAAAGTCTCGAAAACAAACAGAATAGGATTATGACCAGTAACAATTTATCTTATTGAGTATCTTTAACATTAAACCAAAAAACATTATCCTCTAGAGTGTAAATACCTTTCTATGAAATATGAATAATTGTTTATGAAGTGTGAATACATTACTATGAACTATGAACAAATCTTTATGGAGTGTGAGAGCGAAAAACTGTCCGGCAACCTTCGTTCCAAATCCATCCATCAATCAAGACAGTAAAATTCTCTCACGGTCCCTCTGCCCCAGGCAACCACCTAGGTACTCCCGATAAACTCATAAACAATGTAAATGCATTTGAAACTATGATGTAATTAAATACACATGTAAGCCCCTGCAAACAAAATCCTATCCAAAAAATGTCCACTCTCAGGCTGGTCAACCCATTGGACCCTACAGTGGACCTCTCCTGCCTAGACTCCCTGTCCCTAAGCATCAACGAAATAAACAAAAACATCTAAGATCCCCACATGTATCCAATAACATCAAATATCATTCTACAAAAATTAATACGTAAGAGTATGACACAAATTATGTATTACACATGAAATATGTCTATATTTCATTGCAGACACTGGAATGTAGTCCACTACACTTCATCTCCCCATAGTCTCGACTTCCAATGGATTGTTGATGATGGAATCGGAATCTTTCCACACCCTCTTTGTTTCATCTCCTCCAGTCATTGTCCTTTCACATTGTCCCTTCATATTGTCCTTGTTTGAGTATTTAAATCTCCACATATTCCCCCAAATGCTTCTGGAAGAAAAGAAAAGACCAAACAGTATCTTTTGCAAAACAACACTTTCAAATTGAACATCAATATCAACTAAGAATATAAAAATGATATATAAATGATATCGATATATAAATGATATATAAATGATGTATGAATCACATTATCCTATTCCCCCCCTTTGATTCATAAAATCATACTAAAAATCACACTAATATTGAAAAAAAATTGAAAAATGATCAAATATTCAAAAATGATATTTATCCATTAGTACTCCATCCAGACCCCCTTGTCCATCTTCATCCAGATCAGGAACAGTCAACAACGGCATCTGAGTGTTGTCTCCAGGCATCACTCTCCAACCTATCTCAATATCATAGCTTTCTCAAAGGTCAGTAACAAATTACAAACATCGCACACAGTGCTATCAAAACTGCTATTAAAATGTAATCCATCACTGCTCCTACTGGCCTAACTGATCTTGCAACCAAGTCTTCGCTGACCATCCAGCTCCTTCAGATCTACCAAATGCATCCCTTATATTCTTCAATGCATATATAACCCTAGTGATAATATCTGAACTATCTGGACTCAAAGTATAACTAATATTATCAATATGATCTTCCCAAATGTTACACCATACCATGGAAAAAGTCCCCCCCTCTCTCTTGGACTCATCCTTCAATGATAGGCTTGAAGACTATGACATGTCTCCATGTCTTTTTCATCCTATTTCCAACCCTAGATTTATCTGTGTCCGGTGGTACCCCTCTTTTAATGGTAGAAACCTCATATGGAAGCTTCAACGTTGACATGTAACAACATCCTATCCATCCATAGGGTAAGAATATATATGCTTTATCACCATAAACCCTCAAAATATCTCTAAAATTCCCAATAGTCACATTGTCAGGCAAAAGCTAATCTTTTAACCCTCAAAGTCCTGCTCTTCTTACTAACTGGAACATAAAAAGTAACATATTTCTCATTACTACCCTTAAGGTCATGCATATCCAAAGTTATCATATAACATCACAATCTGATATTCCCATAAACATACCCCTTACATCATATGTTTTATTAGAACAAAAACAACTTTTAGCCCTCAATGGTTTCACCTCCAATACTTCAGGATTCGCTGTTACCTGATTTTACTTCCCATCTAACAAATTCCCATAGGGTAATTAATTTAACCAAGAACATCTAAAACCTAGGCTTAAACAAATGTTCTGACAACGACATTATTTTATCTGTTACTGATTGTTGTTGCTGATACACCAGTCATGACAAAGCATAAGATTGACACATACTTGATAGAGGTCGAACGACCGTCTCTAAAATGTTTGGCTGGAATTCTCAACAGACATAGACCCTCAAGATTCCTCACTGATCTTACAGAATGAGCTGCTGGAACCAAAGATTCCTACCTGCTATCTTTAATTTTTCACAACAGAAGAATCAAACCCATCCATTTAGTTTCTCTCTTCCCTAACGAGCGGTACTGATCAGATACCTCTCCTTGTCTGTCATTAAAATCAAAGACCTCATCCTGTACCTCCATGATAGTATCCTTCACTATTTCAGATGAATCTATATTCTCTCTACCACTATCTGCTTTCCTTTTTTAACCCTATCCTTACTAAGTTGTTGTTTGTGTCTGTGTCATACTTCCTACATCTGTTACCGCCGTCGTATCATTAATCCCTTTCCAAAGTTACCATTAAAGTAGTTGATTTAGTTGATGTATTAACCTTAATTATTTCTAGTGGGAAAGCTACCGATATCCTATGTGCATTATTTACTGTTGGAGTGACTACTGTAATCTACTCCTCCTGAACTCCCTCGGTGACTGTGGAAGCTTCAACAGACCTCAACTCTTCCATTATAATCGTTACTTTACGAATTACATAGCCTTTTAACCAATAATTCTTAACCGGAACAAATTTTAATGCTTGCACTAGATAAGTACACATATATTCTCCCTGATCTTTCTCTGTAACATTACGCAAAATAAATGAACAATCACTCATAACCCTCTTCCACTTCATATTGTTGTACAAACTATACCTCTGTCACGAGTTGCTAAGCCAGAACCCAGAAGCAGACCAGGACAAGGTAAGTTGAAACGAAGGTGAGTGTTTATTTACAAATTCAAGAGTGATGCTGAATAATCCAGGGAACAGAGCGGGCGGCGTTGATTAGTTGTTGGGGGTGCAGTGGTTGATCCCATCCTGGGTCGGCAGCCGCCGACCACCAGGCAGAGGTTGGATGAAGGTTCCGGACGGGTGACTGCAGATGGAACAAAACGGGGGTAAGTAAGCAACAAACCAACAAGGTGCAAAAACAACAAAACTAACGCTAGGCTCTAAGACTGATACTCTGGTAAACCTACTGTTCATGGCTAACGATCCGGCAGGGAATGGATGTTAGGCCAGAGCCTAAGAAGGGTGATGATCAGGACCAGGTGTGCAGATTGCTGATGGGATGCAGGTGCGGAAATCAAGAGAGCTCCCCCGGAGCGTTCCAGAACCCTCGGGAAACTGGAGATAACGAACATAAAAACTAGTCCACAGACAGGACCCGACTCAGACTGCCGGGATCGTTACAGTACCCCCCTCCGGCCCAACGCCACCGGGCGGACTCCCCGGAGCGCCAGGATGGAGGCGGTAGAAGTCACTGATGAGGTCAGCATCTAGGACCTGTCGCCGCGGAATCCAACTCCTCTCTTCAGGACCATACCCCTCCCAGTCCACGAGATACTGGAAACCCCGGCCCCGCCGTCTGGAATCCATGATGCGACGCACCGTGTAGGCAGGACCACCTCCGATCATCCGAGGAGGAGGAGGAGGAGGCGGAGGAGGCAACAGAGGACTGAGCAAAACAGGCTTGAGGCAGGAGACATGAAAGGTGGGATGGACTCTGAGCGTCCTCGGGAGTTTGAGTCGAACTGCCACCGGATTGATCACCTTCTCCACCACAAACGGACCAATGAACTTCGGTAACAACTTCCTAGACTCAGTCCGTAGAAGGAAGATCCCGTGTGGCCAACCAGACCCTATCTCCGATGGTGTAGGTGGGAGCGGGGATCCGACGACGATTCGCCTGGAGCTGATACCGGTCCGAAACTCTAAGGAGTGCTTTTCTGGCCCGATGCCAGGTCCGGTGGCAACGCGAATATGGACCTGGAACAGAAGGCACTGAGAGCTCCTTCTCCTGAGAAGGGAACAAGGGAGGTTGGTAGCCATACAGGCACTGGAAGGGAGACATCCCAGTGGCAGATGTAGGGAGAGTATTGTGGGCATACTCAACCCAAGGCAACTGAGAGACCCAGGAGGTGGGGTTGGAAGAGGCCAGGCAGCGTAGCGTGGATTCCATCTTCTGGTTGGCTCTCTCCGCCTGACCATTAGATTGGGGGTGAAAACCAGATGTGAGACTGACTGTAGCTCCAATGGCCAAACAGAAGGACTTCCAGACAGCAGAGGTAAACTGAGGGCCACGGTCGGAAACGATATCACTGGGCAACCCGTGGACCCTGAAAACCTCCCTAACCAGGATCTCGGACGTCTCCGAGGCAGAGGGAAGCTTGGCAATTGGCACAAAGTGGGCGAACTTGCTGAATCTGTCCACGATAGTCAGAACGACCGTGTTCCCCTCAGAAGCGGGCAACCCAGTGACAAAGTCCAGGGCCAGATGCGACCATGGTCGCCGGGGAATAGGAAGGGGTGAAGTAGTCCAGAGCTGGGCCGATTGGTACTCTTATTCTGCGCACACACTGGACAGGCAGCAACATAACCCCGAGTATCCTCGGCCATGGCAGGCCACCAAAAACGTCTGCGAAGAAACGCCATTGTCCGAGCCACGCCAGGGTGACAAGCCATCTTGCTGGCGTGGGACCATTTGAGGACAGCAGGACGAACCAACTCAGGCACAAACAACCGACCGGGTGGACCGTTACCGGGACCGGGCTGAGTCCGAAGGGCCGCCAGCACCTCCTCCTCAATCTTCCACATAACTGCTCCCACGACGCAGTTCCGGGGAAGAATTGTCTCGGTCTTGGACCCACTCTCCTCCGTCTTGGAGAACATCCGGGACAAGGCGTCCGCCTTGCCGTTCTTAGATCCAGGTCGGAACGTCAGGGAAAACTTGAATCGTCCGAAAAACAACGCCCACCTGGCCTGACGGGAGTTGAGACGTTTAGCCGATTGCACGTAAGCAAGATTCTTGTGGTCAGTCCAGACAATAAACGGTTGCTCCGCCCCCTCCAACCAGTGGCGCCACTCCTCCAAGGCAAGTTTCACCGCGAGAAGCTCCCGGTTACCCACATCGTAATTCCTCTCCGCAGGCGAAAGGCGACGCGAGTAGTAGGCGCAGGGATGGAGTTTACTGTCCGTGGAGCATCGCTGCGACAGGATGGCGCCAACTCCCACATCAGACGCGGTCCACTTCAACGACGAACTGACGGGCCGTGTCCGGTTGAGAGAGAATCGGTGCGTTGGTGAATCGCCTCTTCAAATCCAGAAACGCTCGATCCGCCTCCGGATTCCACTTGAAGGTCCTGATACTGGAAGTCAAGGCAGTTAACGGAGCGGCCACACGGCTGTAATCCCGGATGAATCTGCGGTAGAAATTCGCAAACCCCAAAAATCTCTGGAGCTGCAATCTCGTACCGGGCTGGGCCCATTCCAGAACCGCTCTAACCTTCTCCTGGTCCATCCTAATCTCTCCCCTGGAGATGATGTACCCGAGAAAGGATGTCGTGTGGGCGTGAAACTCGCACTTCTCGGCCTTCACGAACAGGCGATTCTCCAACAATCGCTGCAGAACCTGCCGGACATGCTGGACGTGGTCGGAAGGTTCCTTCGAGAAGATCAGAATGTCATCCAGGTAAACAAACACAAAGAGACCGATCATATCTCTCAGGACGTCGTTCACCATACTCTGGAATACCGCTGGAGCATTGGTCAGTCCAAACGGCATCACCTGATACTCGAAGTGACCCATCGGTGTATTGAAACCCGTCAACCACTCGTCCCCCTCTCTGATCCGGACCATGTGATACGCATTGCGTAGGTCTAGCTTGGTGAACACCGTAGCACCCTGTAAGGAGTCGAAGGCAGAACTCATCAAGGGCAGGGGATACTTGTTCTTGACCGTGATGTCATTCAACCCCCGATAATCAATACACGGTCGAAGAGAGCCATCCTTCTTACCCACAAAGAAGAATCCTGCCCCCAGGGGGTGATGACGAGGGACGAACGAGACCAGCAGCTAGGGACTCCTTGATGTAGGTCTCCAAAGCCTCACGTTCAGGTCGGGAGATACTGTATAACCTTCCCTTGGGGTAGACAGCTCCAGGGAACAGGTTGATGGCACAATCATATGGTCGGTGGGGAGGGAGTGACAGAGCCTTCTGCTTACTGAAAACTTCCCCCAAATCGTGATATGTCTCGGGAACCAGGGACAAATCTGGGGGTTTAGCCTCAATCACCTGACTGGGAACCGAATGGGGGCAGGCAGTCTTGAGACAGTTAGCATGACAATCAAGGCTCCAACTTCGTTACCTTGCCCGTCACCCAATCGAACGTGGGATTGTGTTCCTTCAGCCAGGGGTATCCAAGGACCAGAGGAACATGGGAAGACGGCAGAATGAAGAATGAAATCATCTCAGAATGATTCCCCGACAACCGCATCTTAACCGGTTCAGTCCTCATCGTGATACGTGCCAGACTACTGCCGTCCAGAGTGGTAGCTTCAATGGCTTCCGGCAATTGCTCCTTGGAAAGCCCCAGCTGTTCCACCAACTCGGCATCTAGAAAGCTTCCATCGGCACCTGAATCGATAAAAGCGTTAATCGCTAAGCTCTGATTCCTGTTCATAAGGGTAGCCGGGAAACGGGGTCTGACAGAGGTATTGAGAGGTCGAAACTGGCTCGCTAAAAGTCCTCCCAACTTTAGCGAGCCGCGCAGTTTGACGACCGACTGGAACCTGAGAAGCTGATCGGGTTGGACGGAACCCATTGCTTCTCCCTCCTTCGCTCTCGGACTCGATTATCCACCCGAATAGACAAGGCTACCAAGCTGTCCAGGTCACTAGGCTCCGGATAGGAGATCAACTCATCCTTGAGCTGCTCCGACAGACCCTGGTAAAAGGCCGCTTGCAGAGCCTCCTCATTCCACCCACTCTCCACAGCCAACGTCTTGAACTCGATCACGAAGTCGGCCACGCTGCGAGTTCCTTGGCGAGCGAAAACAGGCGCCTAGCTGCGTCCCTCCCTCGGACGGAATGGTCGAAGAGCTTCCTCATCTCGGCCGTGAACCCCTGGTATGAAGCCATGCAGGGATCCTGTCGTTCCCAAACGGCTGAAGCCCACTCCAGCGCTCGACCACGCAGCAACTCAATCACAAAGGCTATCCTAGCCTTGTCTGTGGCATAAGAGTAGGGCTGTAGATCGAACACTAATCCACACTGCATAAGGAAGGAACGGCATCTTCCCAGCTCCCCCTCATATTTATCCGGCGTCGGAACCTTGGGCTCACGGAAGGACACGGCTTCAGAAGCGGCAGGCGAGATGGGTGAAACCGGTAGTGGATCCTCCACCGGACACTTGCGTTGGTTCTGGACCTCCGTCAGACCGGTAGAAAGGTTCCGAACTGACAACGCGATCTCCTGCAGTACCGTGCTATGATGGCCCAACATCTTCTCCTGCTGGGTAATGGCATGGCGAACAGAGTCCAGGTCCGCTGGGTTCATTACTGGCCGGATCGTTCTGTCACGAGTTGCTAAGCCAGAACCCAGAAGCAGACCAGGACAAGGTAAGTTGAAACGAAGGTGAGTGTTTATTTACAAATTCAAGAGTGATGCTGAATAATCCAGGGAACAGAGCGGGCGGCGTTGATTAGTTGTTGGGGGTGCAGTGGTTGATCCCATCCTGGGTCGGCAGCCGCCGACCACCAGGCAGAGGTTGGATGAAGGTTCCGGACGGGTGACTGCAGATGGAACAAAACGGGGGTAAGTAAGCAACAAACCAACAAGGTGCAAAAACAACAAAACTAACGCTAGGCTCTAAGACTGATACTCTGGTAAACCTACTGTTCATGGCTAACGATCCGGCAGGGAATGGATGTTAGGCCAGAGCCTAAGAAGGGTGATGATCAGGACCAGGTGTGCAGATTGCTGATGGGATGCAGGTGCGGAAATCAAGAGAGCTCCCCGGAGCGTTCCAGAACCCTCGGGAAACTGGAGATAACGAACATAAAAACTAGTCCACAGACAGGACCCGACTCAGACTGCCGGGATCGTTACAACCTCCTTTGATTAGGTGCAACAGCTTCTACTCCTGGTCCTGATAACAATACTTCTTCTCCATAATTATCTCTCCATGTGGGAGGAACGTCCCCATCCTAACCCTAATAAGTATTTTTCCCCCTAAAATTGGTACTGGAGCTATTGGTTCCCTTATAATCAAATGCGATATATTTATGGCTTTAATAACTATCAATGTTGAAAGAGTTAAATTGCTTCTCACTGTTGTTTTAATATACTGAAGTGTTGATGTCCTTATTGTTATTGTCACGATCGTCATTCATAGAGGAGGACCAAGGCGCAGCGTTGAATGCGAACATTTTATTTATTAGAATGATCACACGATCAAAACAACAAAACGAAACGTGACGTCCCTGGTTACATAAACAAACCAACACGGAACAAGAAACCACAAATAATGAATGCCTAACGGCTACCTAAGTATGACTCCCAATCAGAGACAACGAGCTACAGCCGTCTCTGATTGGGAGCCACCCTGGCCAACATAGAATTACAACAACTAGAACAAAAACAAATGAAAACTCACACCCTGGCTCAACATACTAGAGTCCCCAGAGCCAGGGCGTGACAGTTATTTCATCTAGTTTCCCCAAAGCTTTGAACTCTTTGCTTGTACTTCCATCTATCACCACTAGTGTCCCTTTTTCCAACTCTCAGTCCTACCTCTAATCCCTGACTTTCAAACTTTTGATTATAAAAAATACACCTATAATTACCTTGATCTCCCTGCTGGGAACTGTAAATATAGATACTCAATCACCCTCAATCTTCTCTTATCATTCAGCAACACATACTTTCTCAATGCATCTGCTCCTAACAGATCTAAACTCCTACCATATCTTCCCACTAAACTCTAAAATTTCCTTCACCACTGTTCTCTCTCTTACTACTAACTTTGAAACTTAGCTTACTGTCTTAGAGTCCCTTCAACCTAGTTCTCCTAACTTATTTTAATCTAATCTTTTCTCCTAACCTTTAAAAACCTTTTCCACTGATTTATTCACAAAATCCCTTTACCACCAAATTTTTAGAATAGGTGATTGGGAAGTCCCCACTTGCTTCTGACTTCTTTACACACAGACTTGGCAAACGACTAAACACCCTTTAGCCTAGCCTGAAATCTCTTGGTGTAAGAATGTAACCCAGAATAACAGTCACCCCTTTTAACTTTATTTTTCAGACAGATTGTCTAATAGGCAGTCTAATAGATTATCATCCTTCCTATGATATTATCTTTTTAAGCAAATATGATTCCCAAAAACCCTACTTTTTTAAAATCCTCTACCAGACAGTCGTCTAGTGTACATCTTATTGTACAATTCAATTTAAACAATGCATCTCTTCCCAACACTGCAATAGGTATATGTTCTAATATTAGTATGTCTATTTTAATTTCTCTTTGATTTTTATAGCAGAGCTCAATTGGTTCCTTAAGAGTAATTAGCTGTTTTACTACCTCAAATCCCTATCCTAATTAGTTAATTTTACATAGTGAGATGTTTAACCTCTTTAGGCTGAACACAGATAAGTTTTTCCCCTATTCACCATTATTTCTCATAGTCCTCTGTTTTTACTTCAATTGTTAGATATTTTCTCTTCTTCTCTAATCGATGTTATCAGCTGACACCCCCCTTCGTACCTTCTAGGCACTCTAGAATCCTTAGGGTTCACCTGGAGAACAGGTGATCTTGACTGCCCCTGTATCTTCCTTAAAAATGTTCTCTGTTGTTTCCTCCTGGCCAATTGCACTCACAGGTAAAGTGACCACCCTGTCCATAATTATAACAGTCTTCTGGAGATTGCTGGAAGTGTAGCTGAAATCTTCCTCCTCCTTCTAAGCCTTCTCGTCCTCTTCCTCTCCAATTCTGTGTCTGTCCAGAAACTGGCTGTGGATATGGAACACCTGGTACCCCCCTTGGTGGCTGGTACAATTGCCTTTGATATTGTTCAGTTGAAGCTGTAACAGTGATTGTTGATTTGGTTCACTCTGATTCTTCATAACCAAAGCTTCTCTTCTCCACCAGTTGTATGATTGAGTTTTCTGAGAGTTTCTTGGTCCTGTTCTTTCTTGCTGTTGACATATCAGGATTCTTCCACAGCTTATATTCTAAGTTCTGTCCTCGAAATATCATCTTCCATCATCTTCTTACTTTTCTTCAGCTTCTTGGCCTCAATGTATTCTTCTCCTCCAATTCTTGGGATCCTTTTCTCCGCAGTTTCTCCTTCTGTATCTTCTCTTCTTGAGTTGTTCATCCAGTTGTGTTACTTCTTCTAAACTAGTCGCTTTATCCAGGCATGATAAGCATCGGTCTATATCTCCTTCTATTTCTTCTGTGCCAGTCCTTGTAGGACAACCTCCTTTTGAATACACAGCACCTTTAGTCTCCTCTTTATCGCTGTCTTCATCTGAACTCGAATCTCTTGTATCCTTCTTCCTTCAACTTCCATCAGAGATCAAATCTCTAGTATCCTTCTTTCCTCTCTTGCCAACTTCCTTCTGATCACAGAGTCATATCCACCCATGATCTCTTCTCAATCACTCTGATCTTCATCTTCATCAAGTTCCATCTTCCTTAACCTCACTCTTCTCTTCCAGACATCTCATTTTCTTCCTTCTGGAGTTTTGGATT
Source organism: Coregonus clupeaformis (assembly GCF_020615455.1). Taxonomy (NCBI): domain Eukaryota; kingdom Metazoa; phylum Chordata; class Actinopteri; order Salmoniformes; family Salmonidae; genus Coregonus; species Coregonus clupeaformis. The sequence continues at coordinate 78,977 of NW_025533543.1, forward strand.
CATCTTTCTGGTCGTTTCTGCTTGTCCTCTATCTATTATTCGTTCATCTTCCTCTCCGATGCAATAATCACCCTGCTGGATGATCACTGGAAGCTGAGGATAAACATCCCTAAGCTCTACTTCTCTGGTAGAGCACGGCGCTTGTAACGCCAAGGTAGTGGGTTCGATCCCCGGGACCACCCATACACAAAAAAATGTATGCACGCATGACTTTAAGTCGCTTTGGATAAAAGCATCTGCTAAATGGCATATTATTATTATTACTTCCTTGTCATAAGGTGGGTGTCTTTTTGCTGAATCCGTATGTGAGAAAGGTGTACTAACTTCTGCCATTAGTTTTTCTGTCGCCTTCTCTATACCGTTGTTTATCTTATCGCTGGAATCGTTTATCAGTTTTTGTTTGAGAATGAAGGGCAACTTTTGTTTCATTTGCCGGATAACCTAGCAATACTTTAGTTAAAGGATTACTATTTTGTACTATATCAACCGGTGTAATCCCCTTCATAGCCTTGCTGTCCTTTTTCCCCATTATAACTACCCTTTTATATTCCTTTATTGTGAATTATTTTATTTTAGACTATATAGCCTATGGCTTCCCCCCTTTAATTATTAATATAAACTAAACAAAAAAAAACAAAAAAAAAAATATATGAATATGAAAAAATTCAATTAAAATTTCTATTCAAAAACCATTTCTAATTAAAATAAAATATCAATTAAAAAATCAATTAAAAATTATGAATAATTAAAACCAATTTTTATTTCTATATCATATCTTACCAATTTATATGTTCTAATATTAGTGGTGGTTATCTTACCACAAGCCATCAGGAAAGTAAATGTAAGTTAGTCAACTTCAAAGCAATCCCAAAAACAAAGCCTTCTAACCTTACAACACTACAATTCCCATAAACCCCCTTGCTCTATAAGCACCTAATTATTTAAATTTTACAGAATAATGTCAGTCCTTGATTCCCAACACAACTGTAATTAACCCCAGTGATGCACAGAGCCTCCCAAATGCAAATTTTATTCAAATGATCAGTCTGTTGCCAAGCCTCTGTGAAATTGTCATAACTTCAGATATCCTGTAGGGGAAGATTTTGTAACCAGACCAGTACCAAACCCTTTTTGACTTGATCCTCTGTCGCGTCACGTGACGTGTACGTCAGCACCCCCTCTCTTTCTCTCTCCATTGTTCCTCTCATATGACAAAAACAGAGACACAGGAAAAGATTTTAGTAGTTAATGCAATACTGAGTTACTTCAACCATATTCAATATTCCCCCACTCACATTCGCTTTAAGACTTAATTCAGGACTAAATAGATCGCTCAAAAACATTTTTATTTTTTATTTTTTTTATTTTAATAGTCTTTTAATTTAATTTATTATAATTCGTCAACATATATCTAATTTATAAATTCACTACATCTCAACAAATAGTTTCATTTTCAAACACCAGCCGTTTAACGATTAGAAGATTAGTGTCCAAATCTCTCTTGTCTGTGGCTATTTCTCTGTCTCCCCCTGCAGCGTAACAGAAATATGACCCATTTACCCACAATCCCGTGTTGTAGGTTTAGTAAAATCCCACGCATGCGCGATACATTCAAAAATACTTTTTCACCGTGGAAGGGAGATTCTTAGATCTCTCCCCAACCCCAAATAGACGGTTAACAGTCCTGCTGTACCTCCGTTTTCCCCTCATAGTCAACAACATTTAACAGCGCTCACAAAACATAGAACCTGAATTACACAGACAAACATAATTTAAGAGGCTTTATCCCATCGCAGTGGACCTCCACGGTCACATGTTAGCATGCAGCATATTAGCATTTAGCCTTAGCATTTAGCCTTAGCCTGTATGCACCATGTAGCATAAAAACAATGCACCTGACATTGCGCCTTTAATTACTTTTTCCTTTTTCCTAACTTTAGGCTGCCGTGAGTTCTGGATATTTTATGAGCGGTCCCCCCCCAAGCAGTGGCGGCTCCTGAAAAAATTCTCAGGAGGGGCAATTTTTCTGATGATTTAGGTGACCTACACACATTTTAAAAAAGATATGTCCAGCAACAACATGAAGACAGGGGCAGCATATAAGTCAATACCAGAAGCATTTATTGACTGATCTGGGGAGATGGATTCCAGTTTCTGTGACAGATTATAAATAATCTCTGATGCCTTTGTTATATTAGCTTTTGGTTGAATGTACTGTCGTAGTAAATATATAATGTTATAGCTTGGTCTGACTAAAATCTTGTGCATGACCCATTTTGTGTTGGGCGTTTGTTTTCAATCAATGCTGTTCCTATCCTATAACAATGGACAAAAGAGTCCTATCTTGTCAGCCTTGTCAGCAGGTGGCCAAGGACAACACCCACGCCATAGGTCTCTCAGTTCTTCCAACTCACGAGTTCTTGCTCTGAGGACACACACACACACACACACACACACACACACACACACACACACACACACACACACACACATCATCACTGATAACACACACACACACACACATCATCACTGTTAAACACACACACACACACACACACACACACAAAAATCCCCTCTCTTTAGGCTGAACATTTGAAGACAGAGAACCCGACTCAGAGCCAATGCAACAGTGGAGGGGACCTCGCCCAACTCATCAGGACCAATCAGAAGATCAGAACTACTAGATTCAACCTACATCATTTATTGTATAAAATGTCTGCACACAATGTTTTCGGGGCTCTCTTCAGATAGCTCCCTAAGAGTTTGACGAACGAGTCCGTGCACGCGATTCCAGATATCTTTACCTCTGAATAAACTGCCTTTATTATACCATATCCACCCTGTCCAAAGTCTCTACTTGGTCTCAGTTCTCCAGTAAACTTGTGATTATCAACAGTACACAACGGTAACAAACAATTGGGGGAACTCACGGGGCAGATAGTAAGGTCGCAGTGACACAGAAAGCAGTTCAATGTCGGGGGTACAGAGTCGCTCTCTTACCAGGATCGATTTTCCCTGTGACTGTGTCAGATCGCGGTCCGCTCTGACCAGGGTGAAGCCGGCCGGCTCCACTTCTCTGTCCGGGACTCTGTCATCCAGCCAAGTCTCCCAGCTGTATTGGATTCCGCTGCCAGCAGCGTTTTCATTATTTAGTCCGTTCGTAGCGGGTATGTACACGATCAACAAGATCAGTCCAAAACCCACCACTGGAAATCCATGGTTGGCAGAATGTTTGTAAACTAAGTGTACAAATTAAAAACATAAAATAACGCCACTAAGTGTACAAATTAAAAACATAAGATAACGCCACACTGCAGGTCGCAACAGAGACGCTGCTAGCCGCTATTTTCTTAGTTACGTTCATGGTTACGTCACGTATGACGAAAGCGCGTAAGTGCAAGCCCACAGACACCCATAGAGATTGTATTGAAAGCTTAGAAATTTTAAAAAAATAGATTTTACATGGGAGTCTATGACAGACTTCTGGGCGATTTTCAACATGACTGAAATCGCCCCAAAAACGGGCGGGGCCATTTGAAGCACGACTTTAGCCTGATTTGACATTTAGTGGCAGTCAGATCAGATTAGAACACTGATAACTACTGTTGCCGTGATATAATTGATTAGAAAAAAAATCCCTTCCTTTTCCCGTTTGGCAGTGCGTCGCCCATATCGCCCTATTGAACACACCGCCCCTGCCCCCAAGCAGATATCCCGTCGGATAGAAGATGGGCAAGCAACCCCCACTAAATCTACAACCAAACTCCAGTCCAAGACTGACTGACCTGAAACCCCTAACGCGTTACCAGGATTTTATGGCCCACCCTTCTGGGGTCGCCTCGTTCGTTCCGAGGGCTTATCAAATCCTGCAATGTCCTAACTTGTATACATATCTTGGCCCCGATTGTTCTTGACTTACTATTCAAGCAACACATCTCTATAAACAATTTATAGGCTCTACCCACTTTTGCGCTGTTTTAAATTTTTTATAATGATTAGCCAGACACCCAGTTATCAGCAATAACGCCACACGAGGCACATTTCGGTCCTAATGGTACATCCCTCCAGTGTACAATCACATAGCATCCAAACTAACAACTTCCAAAGCTGTGAGGAAAACTCACCCTTGTCTGGCCATGACTTCAAAACGAGTTAGCTTGGTGGCAACGAATGCAACAAAGAAGATTTGCAGACCAGCCCCACGTTGGGCGCCATTTGTCGTATCGGGTGAATGCTGGCAATTATTGCTGATAAACAAAGGAGTCCGCTCATACTGAACTTTGATCATAAGGTTTATTCATATCACAAGCTTTCAGCATAAGTTACAGGTGACATGCCCACCCGGAGAGCGACGCCTCAGATTGCAATGGCCGCTCTGGCCTCTCTTTGTCTAGCCCCTACTTATAAACAATGCAAAAAGATGGGTGGCTCCCTCTGCTGTCCAATCACCCGTCTCCCCTGGGGCGTCACCCCACAAACGCCACATTTGACCTAACATAAACAACATTCCATTTCTTCATGAAAAACATTTAACAAAGGCATAATCCTAATACACGACACTCTAATCCAACTATACTATCTCCATTCTCTGAGCTAATTTCTTCGTAGGGACTCGTTATAAAATGTATCGTTTCAACAAAGTCAGTGACTTCAATTTCAAAAGGACAATTTGAGATGTGCACCTCCACATCGGTGTTGTCTGAACGACCTCTTCGTCTCGTGATCATTTTAGCTTTTGACGACGGGCACCACCAATTTATTCCCGCTCCAATCTAGATTATCTGTGAGGATACACAAAAAGTAAGGACATTGATTAGTAACATTGTTTTTAATTAGGTCTGTTTAATGAATCTGTTGGGTTTCATGGCCCCTAGCAATGAAAGACAAATATTTTAGCATGGTGTCCTGTTCAGTGAGTAAATTAAGCCTATTCTTCAGATTCCCTGTCCATTATCTCAATCTCCATTTGGAAGGGCCTTCTGTCTTGAGGCCAAGCACGTTTCCTTTACCAAATACAAAATCAGTAACATCTTCTTGTGATCCAAAACTGTTGCATTAACAAGTTGTATCTAGTTCGCTAGCTAATGTGTTCTTTATTGCTATATATGTTTGTGGCAAGGCTTGCCTCAGCTAACATAGCTAGCTAGTTAGGTTCTAAAGAACATGTTCCTGATAAATATAAACTAGAGTTGGCTTGCTAAATTACCATCCCTAGTGAATAAGTTGTTGGCAACATCCTCCTCATAATATCTGTGTGGGTTGGTCGAAAAAAAGGACAGAGTTTGAGAAACCCTGGTGTAAAGCACAGCAGAGAATTTGACCAACCTTTACTTGGTGATACTTCAATTCCTGACTTGGAAGACAGACAACACTTCTAAACTTCCATGTTTAGTTGCATAGGGTTCGTTTGAATTTAGAAAATGCTCCGTTACTAAATTATATAAAATGTTTTGGTCATGAAGTAATCCAACAATGTGTGCGCCCTGTCTTCATCAATGAGAAGATTTGAAAATAGACAAGATGGCAGTATACACATTATTGGATTAAGTATTTCATGGAGCAACAAATGTATTTAATTTAATAATGGAGCATGTTCTTAATTCAAACGAACCCCATGCAACTAGTCATGGAAGTATAGAAGAATTGTTGTCTTCCAAGTCGGGAATTGAGAAGGTATCTCCAAGTAAAGGGTTTTCACTAGTTACCACCACAGTCAATGGCTATATCGTAAAATATCATGAAAACAAATATTTGCTTTTTGGTCTTAATTCATTTTGGACTCATGGGCGGCGCACAATTGGCCCAGCGTCGTCCAGGGTAGGGGAGGGAATGGCCGGCAGGGATGTAGCTCAGTTGATAGAGCATGGCGTTTGCAACGCCAGGGTTGTGGGTTCGATTCCCACGGGGGGCCAGTATAAAAAAATAAAAAATATTCACTAACTGTAAGTCGCTCTGGATAAGAGCGTCTGCTAAATGACTAAAATGTAAAATGTAATTAATTTAAGGTTAGGTACTCCTTACCCTTGCCACCTCATTCTCCTTCACCCTAACAGGGCACTCCCAAGAATTCAGGCACATGTTCACCTCCACAGATGCAACATTTCCCTTCATCTGGCATACGATGTTCTTCCCTTCTGCACACACTTGACACATTACCAAATATTTTACATTTATGACACTGAAGGGGCTTGTACACAAAAGCTCTTACAAGGTATCTCATGAATCATAACTTTATATGAGAAGAGAGAGACTTTTCATCAAAGAACAGTAGCATGGATGAAGTGAATTTATTTTCTCTGTCCACCATACAGGTCAGTCGACGTGCACCAACCACTCCATCGATGTCTTCAGTTATATCCTCTGCCTTTATTTATTGCGCAACCCCCTTGATAGGCGCCCTGCTACAAAAATCCACGCAGGAAACATTCCACTCCGATATCTTTTTGAGTCTTAAAACAGGCTTCTTCTGCTCCGCAGACACACAAAAAATCAAAATAAGACCACTTCTTGTGACTCTCACCGACTCCACACTTTCCAGATTTTCCTGGAGACATTAAACGGATTTCCCAAGTAACATTGATCCAAAACCCTGACTCCGACTAAAAACTAGTCTAGTGGTTTCCTATTTTCCAACATAGCTTTACTTCTCGTTTCCCTTTTTCTTCGCCACTGTAACCCACTAATTCTCACTTTCTGTACTATTAGCTTGACTCAACTCACCAGCAGTTTCAAACAAAACCTCAGTTTCCACAATCTTCTGTCCTAACCAGTTCTCTGACCCGTAAGAGCCTACCTAAACCGTTCCACCGGGTTGTCGCTGCGATGCCATTTTGGTGAGGTTTTACGCGGGACTAAATCCTTTCATGGTCTTTTGCGGTCCCGGAATTCCAACTCGGGAATTTGGGCCTCTTTCTAGACCTCCGACCTGAAGATCACTGACGTCATGATTTGACCTCGTATTTTTCCCAGTTGTGTTGAACGCACCATTAGAAAGTCTGTGCTTGGCGCGTCGTTATCTGCTCTGGGATATCAACAATTTTTATAACTAACCCAATAACTAGGCTCATTGTTCTATATGTGGAGTAGTCAATAGTCAACACAGCCACAAAGTCAAAATTGGCTATATCGTAAAAATTCGAGATTTTTTTCTTGTTGCTTTTTTATCTTATTTTAAGGTTAGTAGTGTGGTTATGGTTAGGTTTAAAATCGGAATTTAAGAAGATACATTATAGAAATAGGTGGGGTTTGTGACTTTGTCTTTGTAGTAACCATGGTAATAATTGTACTTTTTTTGCTATTTATTTTCTATAAAAAAAAAATTAACAGTAACATGTAAAACATAAAATACAGAACAGCCAGAGGCATTACACAAAAAAATAAGGAAGAGAGAAAAAAATAATAATACAAAAAAACGAGGTTAAATCATGACGTCAGTGATCTTCAGGTCGGAACAATAGTTTGCAACTGCAGCCCACAAGTTGAAGTTCAAGTTTTAGTGTCACATGCACAAGTACAGTGAAATGCCTTTCTTGCAAACTCAAAATCCAAAGCAATAATCAATAACACTAGAGAAAAAAAACACGACAAATAAGAATAGGAAATATGAAATACACAATTAAGTAAGTTAGTAAGCAAGCATACTATATACAGGAAATATTTAAAAAGTCAGTTCCAATACCATATTTACATGTGCATGGATACCGGAGTGATGGAGGTAGATATGTATAGGGGTAAGGGGACTAGGCAACAGGATGTAAGATAATCAGAGTAGCAGCATCTTGCATGTGAGTGGGTGTGCGGGTTTGTAGGAGTCAGTATAAATGTATGTGCATATTATGTGTGAGTGAGAAATTATTGAGTGAGTGTTTGTGTGTGTTGGAGTGACAGTGTGTGTGAGTGTGTAGGGCCCTGTGAGTGTGTATAGAGACAGTGCAAATATTGAAATAAAAGGTCAATAAAGATACAAGGTAAACTCAGTCCGTGTAGCTATTTTGTTAGCTATTTATCAGTCGTATTACATTTGCATTATTTAGCAGACGCTCTTATCCAGAGCGACTTACAGGAGCAATTAGGGTTAAGTGCCTTGCTCAAGGGCACATCGACAGATTTTTCACCTAGTTGGCTCGGGGATTAGAACCAGCAACCTTTCGGTTACTGGCACAACGCTCTTAACCACTAAGCTACCTGCCGCCATTACTTGGGGTAGAAGCTGTTCAAGAGCCTGTTAGTGTCAGACTTGATGCACCGGCACCTCTTGCCGTGCGGCAGCAGACAAAATAGTCTATGGCTTGAGTGGTTGGGGTCTTTGACGATTTTCCAGGCCTTCTTTTCACACCGCCTGATAAATGTGTTTGGACCATTTTAAGTCTTTAGTGATTTGGACACAGAGGAACTTGAAGTTGTCTACCTGCTCCGCTGCCGCCCCGTCGATGTGGATGGGGGCTTGCTCGCTCCCCACATTGTGCTAGCTTAGCCAGCTAGTCTGGTACACAGCAGGAGGGAGGCAACACTGTGTGCTAGATAGCTAACTAACACACGGTGTCGCCCCCGCCTGCTGTGTACCAGAGAGAACTGTGCCCGATAGGCGGGGGCCGCTAGCACAGCAGGTGGGAGCCTGGGGCGACACCGACACAGTGTGTTAGCTAACTAGCTAGCTTGCTAGTTAGGGACACCGTGTGCTAGCTAGCATGCTAGTTAGCTAGCTAGCACTCAGTGTTGCCTCTCTCCTGCTGTGTACCAGACTAGCTGGCTAAGCTAGCACACAGTGTCCTTCGCTCCCGCCTGCCGAACACCTGCCCTCGCCGTCGTTAACAGAACTGCGGGAAAACAGTGCCCGACATGCAGGGTCGAAAGACACTGTCTATCGCTGTACGGCTAGCTAGCTATCGTTGTTGCCCCCGCCCCTTCTTCTGTGGGGTTTATCAGTGGCTGGCATCCAACGTTATAGAGAGAAATAGTAATGGCACTAACACCGCCATGGTTTGTTGGACAAAGCCTATGGGGAAAATGAATGGCGTTTTTGGATAAACGCCGAAAATAAGGTCTGTGGTAAACACAGGCTTAGGAAATCATATACGTTTTGTTGTATGAGATGATTTTCATCAGCTAACGTAACTTTTTGTGAATTTTAAAGAATTGATGTAATGATAAAAAACAGCAGCACAGATAGTGTCCTCTCTGTTTCACCACGTTCTCCACCGGGTCTGCATCGCACCAAACAGTGGGCACCAAACGGCAGACACCGTAAATCTTCCTCCACTCTTAACGCCACCTCCGTTATCACTCCTTTCAATGGCGCCCTGCTCCAAAGAGCAAAGCAAGTTACAGCTCTTGTCCCTAGTCGCGTGGTCCGGAGCGCCCGCTCCCTCTGGACAGTAGAAACTCAACTGTCCCCAACCTCTTCTCCACCCAACCTGACACCACATATGGATCTGCCAGAAGGCAGGGATCCATTCTCTCCAAAAATCTGTCACAAGAATGTATATCTCTAATTAATCAAACTTAATGCTCTGAATAATTCCCAGAGGGTGTAAATTCTCTGGTTTAATCATGAATTAAACAAAGGTCCGCAACCAGCAAGAATGATCTGTATTTTTAATAATGGAGAGCTCTGGCGCCAAAAAAACATACATACAGCTTTTATATCCCTTGACACACAAAGGCACTTTGCTCCGCCCACCTTTAAACCGTTTCTTAGTCCCCTTCACCCTGGAATGCTTTCTCAACTGTTTCTAACTCCCCCCCTCTGTTAGTGGGTTGACACTACATTATAACTCTAACATCGTACACACATTTATACTGTATTTGGGGTGAAATCCTTTAGTCATTATTCTTAAAATACTAATGAATCTATCAAAATCTCACTCCCACTGGGCCAGAATCATCTTTGTAATCATCAGGACGAGGCTCAAACCCAGCCACCGCAGTTAATTCATCCTCACTCATGTCATGTTCAAATTCTGTGTGATCCACCATTCCATATTCATTCAAAACATGTTCCACTTTTCCCAACAAAAAAAAATATGCCCGCCATATTCTCCTTCATCAGATCTTGCAGAAGGCTTGTGCATTCCACCATTCCATATTTACTTATAATATGTTCCACTTTTATCATTTTTTTCCTGTCCGCCATCTTAATGCCACGTTAATGCACAATAACGGCCACCTACTGTACTGGAGCGCCCCCGCCGGTCCTAGCTTAAAAATGGACCAATATAAGTATTTTCTTTTTTAAGAAGGGATCCCTACAGATGTAGGAATGCCCACATGCAGGAACACCCCGAATTGCAGGCCATAATTGCACCCTTCTCAGTCGGAAATTCCGAGCTTTAGAAAGATTCCTGAGTTTCCGTCTTGGAATCCTGAGTTGGATGACCATTCAAAACTGTTTTTCCCAGTCGGAGCTAGTTATTTTCCAGAGTTCCCAGTTGTCTTGAAGGCAACTGGAAGTCGAAGATTTCTCAGTTCCCAGTTCATAGTTGTTTTGAACGCGGCATAACTAGTGACGACCCCTGCTCAGACGTTGCATGCATCAACCAATGGTAAAGTGCCATGTCATCGACTGTGTCATCAACTGTGAACTCAGAACAAAACTAGCTATGACTGGAAAAAATCATTTTGTACAGTCATCCAACGAAGTTGGAAACTCGGCATCTTTCTAGAGCTCCGACTTTCTGACCTGAAGTTCACTGACGTCATGTTTTGACCACGTTCTTTTCCGAGTTCCCAGTTGTCTTGAAAGCACCATAATAGCTGCCATAGCAAGGTTATTTATCATTAAATATGATTACATAGTACCTATCTTGACTACATCAAACCGGGAGACGCTAGTTAAGCTAGCTATCATTAGCTAGCTAGGCTAACTGAGGCTGCAGTGCATGCACTTTATAATCCTACAGTTACAAATAACAAGAACGCAATTCAGAATATAAAGTAGCAGCCTACCTGTTGGCTCTTGGTCGTTGTAGCCTATCCTTCTCCTTTAACCTTTTAATTCCGTCATTTTAATTCCATCTTCCATTGATTAGATACAGAGGAGGCTGGTGGGAGGAGCTATACGAGGACAGGCTCATTGTAATGGCTGGAATGGAATAATGGAATGGTACCAAACACATCAAGCACATGGAAACAATGTGTTTGACTCTGTTCCATTCATTCCATTCCAGCCATTACAATGAGCGTGTCCTCCTATTGCTCCTCCCACCAGCCGCCTCTGATTAGATATCTCCTAACGTTTGCCACACACAGAGCGAGGTTCTATGACTGTATCCTGTTGCCTCTCTGATGACTCATGATTGTCCCACAACAAGCTACATGTGCCACGCTCCACTCTCGTGAAAAGCAAGAGCAGCAGCATAAATTATAACATTTCTCTCTCTCTCTCGACTGCAGCAGTCAAGTTCGGATCTGTATGGGCCCTTCCGGAAAAGTCAGCTAAAATTACACATACCCGAGCCCCGTGACAATCATATCAGATCCGACCCAGACCTTTGACATTATTTAGAATGAAGACCTCTAATAATGCTAAAGCAACCGACTGTAGACGAAAGTCGAGGAGTGAAGTCGGAGGAGGTGCATCAGCGACAGCTGAAAGTTGGAAACTAATGTGGTTTTCCAACAGCAAGGCTCAGATCAACATGGCAGTGTTGTGATTGTTTTAAAAGGTTTTCTTTATAATGTCGAAATAAACATGTCTCCAACACTCATATCACACACACAAACTGAAATCATATGTTTGTACATTATACAATCAATTAGTGAGAGAGAGCCTCAAATATCACATTTATTTTTATATATGTACTGTACACATGAATCGCGGCAAATTGGTTCCTGTTTCAGATTTACATGGTCATCAAAACCTCATGCCAGGGTAAGTCTACATGAAACACAGCCCTTATTTAAAGTGTTTCTCAAATCCCCTATGGGAAAAATGTATGGTGGAAAAACGATTGGAACCATTTCCCTGTTTGACCGATAGGTTTTCTGGGTTTTATGGCAAACCATCCACATAGACTAACAGATAAGATCTAAACCAGGCAAGAACTTGTAGACCAAGTAGGGTTTCCAATCTCTCCAAAATAATGTGGTGATCGATGGTGTCAGAAGCGGCACTAAGGTCTAGGAGCATGAGGACAGATGCGGAGCCTTAGTCTGACGCCATTAAAAGGTTTACCACCTTCACCAGTGCAGTCTCAGTACTATGATGGGGTCTAAAACCAGACTGGAGCATTTCGCATACATTATTTTGTCTTCAGGATGGCAGTGAGTTGCTGCGCAACAGCTTTTTAAAAAAATTATTAAGAGGAATGGGAGCTTCGATATAGGCCAATACCTTTTAAAATTTTCCAGGTCAAGGTTTGGCTTTTTCAGGACAGGCTTTATTACTGCCACTTTTAGTGTGTTTGGTACACATCCGGAGGATAGGGAGACGTTTATTATGTTCAACATAGGAGGGCCAAGCACAGGTTTAGAGGCCATGGCTATTTTCGTGAATGTGTCGAGAGATACATGATTAAAAAACTTGTGCGTCTCCATTGATCTTAGGTTCTGGCAGTTCTGTGCAGACCACAGGAGGTTGGTGGCACCTTAATTGGGGAGGACGGGCTCGTGTTAACGGCTGGAGCGGAATTAGTGGAATGGTATCAAATACATCAAACACATGGTTTCCATTTTTTGGATGCCATTCCGTTCGCTCCGTTCCAGCCATTATTATGAGCAGTCCTCCCCTTTTCAGCCCCCACTGGTGCAGACTCAGGACAACTGAGTTTTGGAGAAATACGCATATTCAAAGAGGAATCTGTAATTTTCTTTCTAATGAATCATGATCTTTTCGTCGAAGAAGTTCATGAATTCATCACTGCTGAAGTGAAGGCCATCCTCACTTGGGGAATGCTGCTTTTTAGTGCTGCTTTTTTTTTTTTTTTGGGTGGTTCTCTGTAGCTCAGCTGGTAGAGCACGGTGCTTGTAACGCCAAGGTAGTGGGTTCGATCCCCGGGACCACCCATACACAAAAAAAAAAGTATGCACGCATGACTGTAAGTCGCTTTGGATAAAAGCGTCTGCTAAATGGCATATTATTATTATTATTATTATATTAGTTAGCTTTGCGACAGTATCAAAAATACATTTTGGATTGTTTTTATTCTCCTCAATCGGGTTGGAAAAGTAGGCTGATCGAGCTGCAGTGAGGGCTCTTCTATATTGCACGGTACTGTCTTTCCAAGCTAGTCGAAAAACTTCCAGTTTGGTGGGGCGCCATTTCCATTCCTATTTTATGGAAGCTTGCTTCAGAGCTCAGGTATTTTCTGTATACCAGGGAGCTAATTTCTTGTGACAAATGTTTTTTGTTTTTAGAGGTGTGACTGCATCTAGGGTATTATGCAAGGTTACATTTAAATCCTCGGTTAGGTGGTTAACAGATTTTTGTACTCTGACATCCTTTACGTAGGTGGAGGGAGTCATTTAGTGCGGCTTTTGATAAATATATAATTTGTTTTTTGTGCCTGTTTAAACTGAGGTATGTGTGTCCTCTCAGGGAGCCCCAAATAATGCTGATTGCTCTGGGGAATGAAAGACCTTGCAAGATGGGGATATGTTTCAGAGTCTTCTGATGCCCCCGAAAGCTTTATTTCACCAAGATCCCTATTGATGGGCTGCCAATCTTTCCAACTTCAGAGGCACTCCTTACATGTGGGTCCCCATGATTTGGCCCAGAGGACCGGTGAGGACTGCCCTCCGGTACACTTAGGTTCCCTAAACTGGTCTTTCTGATGGGGCTAGGGAGTGACTGAGTGGGTGATAGCAGGGACATCATAGAAGTTAGTGAGCTCTGTGCTGAGCCTCTATATGGCACGATCAGGTGATGCTGCTCATTCTCTTCAGGTCCAAACCTTGGAGGGGTAGATATGATTCCTAGGTTAGGTTTGGTGGACTCTGATCCTGACTGAATTGTCTCATGTGAGAGTCCTTTTCTCTGTCTAATCACTGGTGTTGGTCTCTCTGGATCATCTTCATGCTCCCTTGGAGAAGGTTTTTAATGGAAAACTATCACATCGGGCTCCTTTGAAACTTGATGAATCTCTGGGCAGGACTTTTGGATGACACGTCTTTGAAGGAATTATCTTAAGTTCATTGTCAGTTGTGTCTTTCCACTTTAGAATTTGAGATCTAGGCAGAGTTGTTTTAGGACTTAAGGGCCTTTCTTGAGACACGGTTGACCCTGTTTCAATCTTTATTGGATCTTGCTGATTTAGAGAATCAACATCCCCAACACTTCTTGATAATAAAGCCTCTCTTGAAAAAGCCAAACCCTGACCAGGAAAATGTAAAAAAAACTATCGACCTATATCGAATCTCCCATTCCTCTCAAGAGTTTTTGAAAAAGCTGTTGCGCAGCAACTCATTGCCTTCCTGAAGACAAATAATGTATATGAAATGCTTCAGTCTGGTTTTAGACCCCATCATAGCACTGAGACTGCACTCGTGAAGGTGGTAAATTACCAAGACCAAGGCTCTGCATCTGTCCTCGTGCTCCTAGACCTTAGTGTTGCTTTGGACACAATAAATCACCACATTCTTTTGGAGAGATTGGAAACCCTAATTGGTCTACACGGACAAGTTCTTGCCTGGTTTGGATCTTATCTGTCGGAAAGATATCAGTTAGTCTCTGTGGATGGTTTGTCCTCTGACATATCAACTGTAAGTTTTGGCGTTCCTCAAGGTTCCGTTTTAGGACCACTGTTGTTTTCACTATATATTCTACCTATTGGTGATGTCATTCGGAAACACAATGTCAACTTTCACTGCTATGCGGACGACACACAGCTGTACATTTCGATGAAACATGGTGAAGCCCCAAAATTGCCTATCCTGGAAGCCTGTGTTTCAGACATAAGGAAGTGGCACATTTTTTACTTTTAAACTCGGACAAAACAGAGATGCTAGTTCTAGGTCCCAAGAAACAATGATATCTGCTGTTGGATCTGACATTTAATCTTGATGGTTGTACAGTCGTCTCAAATAAAACTGTGAAGGACCTCTGCGTTACTCTGGACCCTGATCTGTCTTTTGACGAACAAATCAAGAATATTTTATGGACAGCTTTTTTCCATCTTCGTAAAACATTGCAAAAATCGGAAACGTTTGTCCAAAAATGATAAAGAAAAAACGAATCCATGCTTTTGTCAATTCTAGATTAGACTACTCTCCGGCTACTCGGATAAAGCACTAAATAAACATCAGTTAGTGCTAAACACGGCTGCTAGAATCTTGACTAGAACCAAAAAATGTGATCATATTACTCCAGTGCTAGACTCTTCCTGTTAAGGCTAGGGCTGATTTCAAGGTTTTACTGCTAACCTACAAAGCATTACATGGGTCCTGCCGTACATACCTACACGTACACTATGGTCACAAGACGCAAACAGCTGGAGGCAGGGCTTTCTCCTATAGAGCTCAATTTGTATGTAATGGTCTGCCTTTCCATGAGAGAGACGCAGACTCGGTCTCGACCTTTAAGTCTTTACTGAAGACTCATCTCTTCAGTAGGTCCTACGATTGAGGGTAGTCTGGCCCACGGGTGCGAAGGTGAACGGCAAGGCACTGGAGCGACGAACCGCCCTTGCTGTCTCTGCCTGGCCAGTTCCTGTCTCTCCACTGGGAGTCTCTGCCTCTGACCCTATTACGGGGGCTGAGTCACTGGCTTACTTGTGCTGTTCCATACCGTCCCTAGGAGGGGTGCGTCACTTGAGTGGGTTGAGTCACAGACGTGATCTTCCTGTCCGGTTTTGCGTCCCATCGGGCTCGTGAGGTGGAGGAGATCTTTGTGGGCTATACTCAGCCTTGTCTCAGGGTACAGTGGCTTGCGAAAGTATTCACCCCCCTTGGCATTTTTCCTATTTTGTTGCCTTACAACCTGGAATTAAAACGGATTTTTGGGGGGGTTGTATCATTTGATTTACACAACATGCCTAACACTTTGAAGATGCAAAATATGTGTTATTGTGAAACAAACAAGAAATAAGACAATACTTTGTAGAGCCACCTTTTGCAGCAATTACAGCTGCAGGTCTCTTGGGGTATGTCTCTATAAGCTTGGTACATCTAGCCACTGGGATTTTTGCCCATTCTTCAAGGCAAAACTGCTCCAGCTCCTTCAAGTTGGATGCATTCCGCTGGTGTACAGCAATCTTTAAGTCATACCACAGATTCTCAATTGGATTGAGGTCTGGGCTTTGACTAGGCCATTCCAAGATATTTAAATGTTTCCCCTTAAACCACTCAAGTGTTGCTTTAGCAGTATGCTTAGGGTCATTGTCCTGCTGGAAGGTGAACCTCCGTCTCAAATCTCTGGAAGATTGAAACAGGTTTCCCTCAAGAATTTCCCTGTATTTAGCGCCATCCATCATTCCTTCAATTCTGACCAGTTTCCCAGTACCTGCCGATGAAAAACATCCACCACCATGCTTCACTGTGGGGATGGTGTTCTTGGGGTGATGAGAGGTGTTGGGTTTGCGCCAGACATAGCATTTTCCTTGATGGCCAAAAGCTCAATTTTAGTCTCATCTGACCAGAGTACCTTCTTCCGTCGCTTTTGGCGAACACCAAACGTGTTTGCTTATTTTTTTCTTTAAGCAATGGCTTTTTTCTGGCCACTCTTCTGTGAAGCCCAGCTCTGTGGAGTGTACGGCTTAAAGTGGTCCTATGGACA
Source organism: Coregonus clupeaformis (assembly GCF_020615455.1). NCBI lineage: Eukaryota > Metazoa > Chordata > Actinopteri > Salmoniformes > Salmonidae > Coregonus > Coregonus clupeaformis. Next base: position 95,685 of record NW_025533543.1, read on the forward strand.
GATACTCCAATCTCCGCTGTGGAGCTTTGCAGCTCCTTCAGGGTTATCTTTGGTCTCTTTGTTGCCTCTGATTAATGCCCTCCTTGCCTGGTCCATCAGTTTTGGTGGGCGGTCCTCTCTTGGCAGGTTTGTTATTTATTTTTTCGAATTTTCTGAAACAAGTTATTTTTTTAATTTCACTTCACCAATTTGTACTATTTTGTGTATGTCCATTACATGAAATCTAAATAAAAATCAATTTAAATTACAGGTTGTAATGCAACAAAATAGGAAAAACGCCAAGGGGGATGAATACTTTTGCAAGGCACTGTAATTATTGTGTTTTGATGTATTTCTATGACCTTTTAAGACTTTTTCTGGTAGATGTTTTCTAAGACTGTTTGACCAGAAATCAAGGCCTTTTCTGATTCAAAATTTGTAGGATGAAAAATTGTTGGAAAATGTATATTCTAACATATGTACAGTTGAAGTCAGAAGTTTATATACACCTTAGCCAAATACATTTAAACTTAGTTTTTCACAATTCCTGACATTTAATCCTAGCAAAAATTCCCTGTTTTAGGTCAGTTAGGATCACCACTTTATTTTAAGAATGCGAAATGTCAGAATAAATGTAGAGAGAATTATTTCTTTCAGCTTTTATTTCTTTCATCACATTCCCAGTGGGTCAGAAGTTAAGATACACTCAATTAGTATTTGGTAGCATTGCCTTTAAATTGTTTAATTTGGGTCAAACGTTTCGGGTAGCCTTCCACAAGCTTCCCACAATAAGTTGGGTGAATTTTGGCCCATTCCTCCTGACAGAGCTGGTGTAACTGAGACAGGTTTGTAGGCCTCCTTGCTCGCACATGCTTTTCAGTTCTGCCCACACATTTTCTATAGGATTGAGGTCAGGGCTTTGTGATGGCCACTCCAATACCTTGACTTTGTTGTCCTTAAGCCATTTTGTCACAACTTTGGATGCTTGGGGTCATTGTCCATTTGGAAGACCCATTTGTGACCAAGCTTTAACTTCCTGACTGATGTCTTGAGATGTATCCATATAATATATCCACATAATTTTCCTTCCTCATGATGCCATCTATTTTGTGAAGTGCACCAGTCCCTCCTGCAGCAAAGCACCCCCACAGCATGATGCTGCCACCCCTGTGCTTCACGGTTGGGATGGTGTTCTTATATATATATATATATATATATATATAACACTGCTCAAAAAAATAAAGGGAACACTTAAACAACACAATGTAACTCCAAGTCAATCACACTTCTGTGAAATCAAACTGTCCACTTAGGAAGCAACACTGATTGACAATACATTTCACATGCTGTTGTGCAAATGGAATAGACAACAGGTGGAAATTATAGGCAATTAGCAAGACACCCCCCAATAAAGGAGTGGTTCTGCAGGTGGTGACCACAGTATGTCCTATGCTTCCTGGCTGATGTTTTGGTCACTTTTGAATGCTGGCGGTGCTTTCACTCTAGCAGTAGCATGAGACGGAGTCTACAACCCACACAAGTGGCTCAGGTAGTGCAGCTCATACAGGATGGCACATCAATGCGAGCTGTGGCAAGAAGATTTGCTGTGTCAGTCAGCGTAGTGTCCAGAGCATGGAGGCACTACCAGGAGACAGGCCAGTACATCAGGAGACATGGAGGAGGCCGTAGGAGGGCAACAACCCAGCAGCAGGACTGCTACCTCCGCCTTTGTGCAAGGAGGAGCAGGAGGAGCACTGCCAGAGCCCTGCAAAATGACCTCCAGCAGGCCACAAATGTGTCTGCTCAAACGGTCAGAAACAGACTCCATGAGGGTGGTATGAGGGCCCAATGTCCACAGGTGGGGGTTGTGCTTACAGCCCAACATCGTGCAGGACGTTTGGCATTTGCCAGAGAACACCAAGATTGGCAAATTCGCCACTGGCGCCCTGTGCTCTTCACAGATGAAAGCAGGTTCACACTGAGCACATGTGACAGACGTGACAGAGTCTGGAGACGCCGTGGAGAACGTTCTGCTGCCTGCAACATCCTCCAGCATGACCGGTTTGGCGGTGGGTCAGTCATGGTGTGGGGTGGCATTTCTTTGGGGGGCCGCACAGCCCTCCATGTGCTCGCCAGAGGTAGCCTGACTGCCATTAGGTACCGAGATGAGATCCTCAGACCCCTTGTGAGACCATATGCTGGTGCGGTTGGCCCTGGGTTCCTCCTAATGCAAGACAATGCTAGACCTCATGTGGCTGAAGTGTGTCAGCAGTTCCTGCAAGAGGAAGGCATTGATGCTATGGACTGGCCCGCCCGTTTTTTTTTTGTGTGTGATTTTGTTGTCAGCACATTCAACTATGTAAAGAAAAAAGTATTTAATAAGATTATTTCATTCATTCAGATCTAGGATGTGTTATTTTAGTGTTCCCGTTATTTTTTTGAGCAGTATATATACAGTTGAAGTCGGAAGTTTACATACACTTAAGTTGGAGTCATTAAAACTCGTTTTTCAACCACTCCACAAATTTCTTTTTAACAAACTATAGTTTTGGCAAGTCGGTTAGGACATCTACTTTGTGCATGACACCACAAGTAATTTTTCCAACAATTGTTTACAGACAGACTATTTCACTTATAATTCACTGTATCACAATTCCAGTGGGTCAGAAGTTTACATACACTAAGTTGACTGTGCCTTTAAACAGCTTGGAAAATTCCAGAAAATTATGTCATGGCTTTAGAAGCTTCTGATAGGCTAATTGACATCACTTGAGTCAATTGGAGGTGTACCTGTGGATGTATTTTAAGGCCTACCTTCATACTCAGTGCCTCTTTGCTTGACATCATGGAAAAATGAAAAGAAATCAACCAAGACCTCAGAAAAATAATTGTAGACCTCCAAGTCTGGTTCATCCTTGGGAGCAATTTCCAAATGCCTGAAGGTACCACGTTCATCTGTACAAACAATAGTACGCAAATATAAACACCATGGGACCACGCAGCCGTCATACCGCTCAGGAAGGAGACGCGTTCTGTCTCCTAGAGATGAACGTACTTTGGTGCAAAAAGTGCAAATCAATCCCAGAACAACAGCAAAGGACTTTGTGAAGATGCTGGAGGAAACAGGTATAAAAGTATCTATATCAACAGTAAAACTAGTCCTATAGTTTGCAACTGCACATGGGGACAAAGATCGTACTTTTTGGAGAAATGTCCTCTGGTCTGATGAAACAAAAATAGAACTGTTTGGGATTGCTTGCAAGCCGAAGAACAGCTTCCCAACCTTGAAGCACGGGGGTGGCAGCATCATGCTTAGGGGTGCTTTGCTGCAGGAGGGACTGGTGCACTTCACAAAATAGATGACATCATGAGGAAGGAAAATGATGTGGATATATTGAAGCAACATCTCAAGACAAATTGGTTGCAAATGGGTCTTCCAAATGAACTATGACACAAAGCATACTTCCAAAGTTGTGGCAAAATGGCTTAAGGGCAACAAAGTCAAGGTATTGGAGTGGCCATCACAAAGCCCTGACCTCAATCCTATAGAAAATGTGTGGGCAGAACTGAAAAAGCGTGTGCGAGCAACGAGGCCTACAAACCTGACTCAGTTACACCAGCTCTATCAGGAAAGGAATGGGCCAAAATTCACCCAACTTATTGTGGGAAGCTTGTGGAAGGCTACCCAAAACGTTTGACCCAAGTTAAACAATTTAAAGGCAATGCTACCAAATACTAATTGAGTGTATGTAAACTTCTGACCCACTGGGAATGTGATGAAAGAAATAAAAGCTGAAAGAAATAATTATCTCTACTATTATTCTGACATTTCACATTCTTAAAATAAAGTGGTGATCCTAACTGACCTTAGAGAGGGCATTTTTACTAAGATTAAATGTCAGGAAATGTGAAAAACTGAGTTTAAATGTATTTGGCGAAGGTGTATGTAAACTTCCGACTTCAACTGTGGTCCTCTATAGCTCAATTGGTAGAGCACGGCACTTGTAACGCCAGGGTAGTGGGTTCGATCCCCGGGACCACCCATACGTAAAAATGTATGCACACATGACTGTAAGTCGCTTTGGACAGTCAACTTGATACAACAAGTTTGGGATGATTTATGCCTACCATTCATACCAATATTGCAATACTCCCCCTGCATGTAGGCTAATGATGACACACAGTCATGACTCTTTTTAAGTATAAACATCCAAGCCATTATACCCTATTGGGCTCTGGTCAAAAGTAATGCACTATATAGGGAATTGGGTTCCATTTGGGATGTAGGCCCTCCTTCTCCATCTGTTCCCTCTCTGTGGCTCACCGATGACTCAACTGGACATGACCTCAGAGCCACTACAGGCAGCAGAATTCAACACTTCACTCTGTGATTAAATAGAGAACCATTTTGCTCGAAATATAGTCAAAGACCTCTCTCACTGATGTTGCATAATATCCTGCGTTGTGCTAATGGTGAGATTTTATCAGGTGTTTAGATCTCACCAGCCACATAACATTTTATGGCAACTCGATGTACAGTACACATTATTTGTATGGCAAGAAACGGGGTGTATGCTTATATAGGGATGTCAACCAGAAATAAAAAATAACATAGCCAAAAACTTTTCAGGGTTGACTCACATGCATCTTTATTGAGTTAACGATTTCTACATGATACATACAATGACATGCAATCAATCCCATATCATATGATAATAAATCTACCTTGTGACAAGCCCACTGATTAAAATGGAATGGAAATAAACAACTGAGCGCTAATCTCCTTTCCACACCTGGTGAAACGCTTACCAAAAGGAATGCTTGCGTGTTACAACAGAGTACCAATGGTCTGGGAATCTGTGGCCGCATTGAAGGAAACTAGACGTGATTGGCCAAGCTTGAGGTACTAGGGCAGGGTTCAACAACTGGTGGCCCACAGGTGATTTTATTTGGCCCCCCAAGTTTTTTTGGGACATAAAATACTGTAAAACACCAGCAAATCAGCTCAGAGTGATTTTAATTTAGGAAATCTGTAAGAAAGGTTTGAAATTGTTATGTTTTAGTATAATATTATATCTGTTTTGGCTTCTTGCGGTCAATTTGCAGTCTACACATTATTTGTAATTATGTTCCGGCCCCCTGACCATCCGCTCAAGAAAAAAGATAATCCCACGGTTGAATCTAGTTGATGATTCCTGTACTAGGGGATTACCAATCCTCTCCACCATTACCAGGGCTATTAGAGGAGGAAGCGGAGTGCATCATGTACTTCAAAGGATGCTTCACATCCTGTTTTCACAAAGGGTATAGACTGCTTGCTTTGCTATGTATACAATCAGAATAGAATGTATTTCCTTATTTGCAGCAGTAGCACTTCCTTCAGAGAATGGAAGTTTGAACCAAGACAACTATGTCAGTGTTAAGCAATATGGACCCATACATTGCTTGTAGTAGTCCATGTGTCTTTCAATGTTGTAGCGAATGTATCGTAAAATACGTTCGACCAAAATGCCTGATGGAGCTAAAAGTGTCTATTAGTTTGTTGTACCTGTGGTCACCTTAGGAAATGTATGAGACTGAAACAAACACATACAGTATACAAAAAAAATGTGAAGTAAGTTCCATTTTAAGCTAATCAGAGTGCAGTACACTCTCCACAAAGTGGAATAGACATTGAATTGACGTCTGTGCCCAGTGGGTCTACACTACTCTGGCCTTTCAACCTGACATGTTTTCCCACTGCCAGTAGGGGTGGATCAATGAGAAGGCAGCTAAGGAAAGATCTCAGATAAGAATATGCGTAATTGCCCTTGGTTTAGGTTTGTCATCCATCTGCGCTATTGAACACAGGTAAAAAATCGAACAAAAACTAAAATAATAGCCCTGTTGTTCAAGCTACAAATTAGATAAAGATGTCAACTTTTTACCCTCATATCCATGCGCCAGCTCAAATACTTGATTTAAATAAATTGATTGATAAAGAAAGGTTTTGCCCCCTCAGCCCTACCACCAGAGAAGATCCAAACAATTGTTTTTGCATCCCTGCTTTCACCTCCTATCCCACTGGGCACACCACGTCATTTCAACGTGGAGAATTGGGTAATATTTTGTTAATACGTTGATCAATGAGATTACCACCTATTTTCACCCACTCAAAAATACAAAAGTTTGTTGAATTCCCAAAGTGTTATCACAATGCTTTCAACCATCTAAAATCACAACCAAATTCAAATGGAAAATCTATTCATTGTTACACTAACCTCAAAATGTGGCCATGATGTGTTACTCATTTTTTAAGGTAGAATAAATACAGTTACATTAGTTTGTAAGATAGCCTTAACTTTAGGCTATTTACTGTATTACAAAAGTAATATTGAATTGTGTTTTGTTGTCAACGGAACAAATGTTGAAAATTGGTTACCATGATGACATAATCCTGTTTGTCTGCTTTATCAGAGTTAGGCACAGAGAACGAGCTAATTTCCTTGTTGCTTTTGCTGTTGCCCAGTTAAAAGCATACAATACCATACAATGTCTTTGTTTTCCATGAAAACATACATGAAATGAGTTTGAATAGGAAATATAGCAAAATGCATAGGAAATGTAGTCATTGACAAGGTAAGAAATAATGATTGTGTCCTTCAAACTTTGCTTTCATCAATGAATCCTCCATTTGCAGCAATTACAGCCTTGCAGACCTTTGGCATTCTAGTTGTTAATTTGTTGAGGTAATCTGAAGAGATTTCACCCCATGCTTCCTGAAGCACTTCCCACAAGTTTGATCGGCTTGATGGGCACTTCTTACGTACCATACGGTCAAGCTGCTCCCACAACAGCTCAATAGGGTTGAGATCCGGTGACTGTGCTGGCCACTCCATTATTGACAGAATACCAGCTGACTGCTTCTTCCCTAAATAGTTATTGCATAGTTTGGAGCTGTACTTTGGGTCATTGTCCTGTTGTAGGAGGAAATTGGCTCCAATCAAGCGCCGTCCACAGGGTATGGCATGGCGTTGCAAAATGGAGTGATAGCCTTCCTTCTTCAAGATCCCTTTTACCCTGTACAAATCTCCCACTTTACCACCACCAAAGCACCGCCAGACCATCACATTGCCTCCACCATGCTTGACAGATGGCATCAAGCACTCCTCCAGCATCTTTTCATTTGGTCTGCGTCTCACAAATGTTCTTCTTTGTGATCCGAACACCTCAAACTTCGATTCGTCTGTCCATAACACTTTTTTCCAATCTTCTTCTGTCCAGTGTCTGTGTTCATTTGCCCATCTTAATCCTTTCTTTTTATTGGCCAGTCTGAGAAATGGCTTTGCAACTCTGCCTAGAAAGTCAGTATCCCAGAGTTGCCTCTTCACTGTTGACGTTGAGACTGGTGTTTTGCACGTACTATTTAATGAAGCTGCCAGTTGAGGACCTGTGAGCAGGGGCGGTGTGTTCATTAGGGCGATATGGGCGACGCACTGACAAACGGGAAAAGGAAGGGATTTTTTTTCTAATCAATTATATCACAGCAACAGTAGTTATCAGTGTTCTAATCTAGACGTCTGATCTGCCACTAAATGTCCAATCAGGCTAAAGTCGTGCTTCAAATGGCCCCGCCCCATTTGGAGCGATTTCAGTCAGGTTGAAAATCGCCCAGAAGTCTCTCATAGCCTGTCATGTAAAATCTATTTTTTTCAAATATCAGAGCTTTCAATACAATCTCTATGGGTTTCTGAGGGCTTGCACTTACGCGCTTTCGTCATACGTAACATAACCATGAACGTAACTAAGAAAAGAGCGGGTAGCAGCGTCAATCAATTCACGTACTACTATCAAGATGGCTAGCCTTCAGTGCAACTCGATTGTCTCTTTGAAAGAAGTTCACATCAAAGACCATTCAAAACGAGCTACTGTAACTGGAGTGTATGCTAGCGGTCATGAGGGAACATATTGTGGAGGAGGTGAAGTCGGCGAACTTCGTAGCTATCCAAGCTGACGAGACCACGGACGTTTCTACACAGATACAGCTGGTGCTTGTGCTGAGGTACATAGATAGCAACCACAAAGTGCAGGAGCGCTTTTTTGAGTTCCTTCCCATCTCAGAATCAACCTCAGTCTCAAACGCCAGTGTGCTTTTGGAGAGACTGAACGGTCTTTTTGCCATTCAATGGGCCAGGAACGTCTGAATGCACTGGCCATGCTTTCCATGGAGAGTGAACTAGTCCTCAGCATGCCTGATTTCAATGAGAAAGTCATTGACCGCTTTGCTGCATTGAAAGAGAGAAGAGAACAGTTTCAGTACAAGTAATGTAGCCTCTCTCTCTCTTTGTCCCTCCCTGTCTGTCTCTTTAACACACACACGCCCAAATCAGTTCACAGTTGATGTTGTTTAAAATAGTTATTTTTCATTTTTAAAAAAGTTAAAAAATAATAATAATCTGTTCATGTTCATTTTTACAAATCTATACAATTGGCCAGAATATGGTTGTTCATATTTACAAATCTATACAATTGGCCAGAATATGGTTGTTCATTTTTACAAAGCCATACAGATAGCTGTGTTTAGCTTTTCTAGAAATTATTTTCAAATTCTGTTTTCAGGCAAAATGTCTCACTGTTCATTTTCACAAATCTATACAAGAGGGCAGAATATGGAAGTCTATAAAAATTTCTTATTACCAATAACTTGCATCAATGTTTTCAGTAGCCTCTATCAAAAGCTCCTGCTTGCTTGTTGTGAATTATGCTCAGGTGCACATATTTCCAATTCAACCATGAGGCAAAAAATGTGGTAAAAGCTCTTGTTGATCCTGCAATCTGAACAAATACCAAGATGCTGTATTTTCAGCTGATATTTCATTTGTTTATGGAAATGCATATTCTTTATGCAGTGTTGAGGAATGTGAAAGAACACCCTTGATTATTTTTACAGTGATAACTTATTTTGCTTTTGTAAGCCAACACTTTTGAGATCAGTCAATAAATGCTTCTGGCATTGACTTATATGCTGCCCCTGTCTTCATGTTGTTGCTGGACATATCTTTTTTTAAATGTGTGTAGGTCACCTAAATCATCAGAAAAATTGACCCCCCTGAGAATTCTTTCAGGAGCCGCCACTGCCTGTGAGGCTGCTGTTTCTCACACTAGACACTCTAATGTATTTGTCATCTTGCTCAGTTGTGTACCGGGGCCTCCCACTCCTCTTTCTATTCTGGTTAGAGCCAGTTTGCTCTGTTCTGAGAAGGGAATAGTACACAGCGTTGTACGAGATCTTCAGTTTCTTGGCAATTTCTCGCATGGATAGCCTTCATTTCTCAGAATAAGATTAGACAGACGAGTTTCAGAAGAAAGTTATTTGTTTCCATTTTGAGCCTGTAATCGAACCCACAATTGCTGATGCTCCAGATACTCAACTAGTCTCAAGAAGGCCAGTTTTATTGCTTCTTTAATTAGCACAACAGTTTTCAGCTGTGCTAACATAATTGCAAAAGGGTTTTCTAATAATCAATTAGCCTTTTAAAATGATACATTTGAATTATTAAACACAGCGTGCCATTGGAACACAGGACTGATGGTTGCTGATAATGGGCCTCTGTACGCCTATGTAGATATTCCATAAAAAATCAGCCGTTTCTAGCTACAATAGCCATTTACAACATTAACAATGTCTACACTGTATTTCTGATCAATTTGATGTTATTTTAATGTACTGTAAGCTTATATTTGCGTTTTTTTACTTATCAATGTCATCAATATTCATAATCTATTGATGACAACCACAGAAGTCAATGCTGACTGAAAATAAGTTTGTTGAAATGTGCCAACTAACATCTGTGAAGCCAATGTTTAGTTAAGATACAGGGTTGCAGAGTACGTTATAAAAAATAAAAATGGAGTGTACCCTTTTTGGTCTTTGTTTACAGTGTATGGCTGTGGTTAAACATCTAATGAGTGTAGCCTGTCAGTGCTTGCTCACTCCTCAGAGCTTACCAATTTAAGAGGTTGACTTGAGTGTGGCGCATGCAGCATTCAAGGCTCCTGGTACAAATATTTTCAATTGAAAACAATGGATGTTGATCTTTTAAAGAAAGCCTGTCCACCTTGTCTCCGGGGTGAAGTTTCCCCTTCTCCCCTCCCACTCCTAACCTTAACCATTAGTGGGGGAAATTCTAGGGGCAAAATCACATACTGTCCACCTGGTGGCCCGTGGACCGAATACAACCAGGGATACATTTTTAACTGCACTTATGGAAAGAACATATGAATTTCAGATGTGAACACGTGAAGTGTTCCAAAAATGTCACGTGATCTTATGTGAAGTTAATGTGATAACATGTGACAACATGTACACTACCAGTCAAAAGTTTTGGACATACCTACTCATTCAAGGATTTTTCTTTATTTTTTACAATGTTTTACATTGTAGAATAATAGTGAAGACCTCAAAACTATGAAATAAGACATATGGAATCATATAGTAACCCAAAAAGTTTTAAACAAATCAAAATATATTTTATATTTGAGATTCTTCAAATAGCCACCCTTTGCCTTGATGACAGCTTTGCACACGCTTGGCATTCTCTCAACCAGCTTCACCTGGAATGCTTTTCCAACAGTCTTGAAGGAGTTCCCACATATGCTGAGCACTTTTTGGCTGCTTTTCCTTCACTCTGCGGTCCGACTCATCCCAAACCATCCCAATTGGGTTGAGGTCGGGGGATTGTGGAAGCCAGGTCATCTGATGGCTAAATTATATCATTTTGCAAGTTTAATTGAATCCAGGAAACAAAAATCACTGCAAAAATCAAGTGCGGCAGTTTGCTTACAATATATAAAATGTCATGCAATTGATTGTTTTATGGCAAAATATGTTAAATGTTTAGCCTACAGTATAGACTTATAAAACATGACTGTCATCATCGCACACAATACATAGAGAAAAATAAACATTGTTTTAACTTACATTCAAAAAAAGGCAGATCAATACTTACCCAAGACAAGACAACTGCGTTGCACCATGAGAACAACTTATTGAGTGGTCCCGAGGAGATGGATTATGTTCAGACACTTACCAGCAGATCCGACCCGCTTGCTTACAGCTGCACTAGGGTCAGACAGACTTCCTGTGTATATTAAGACACCACGGAGCCGGTGCGACATTTGGCTCGGAAAACGTACCTCAATCTAGGGATGAGAAATACACACCACATGGTAGGCCTATAATGCAGAGCATCTGGTAATGGCCAGGTAAGAATATTGTAGGCCAGAGACCAGAAGTTGGCTCCTACCACCCGCTTCTGCTCTTGCCCCTTCCACCGCCCATCATCTGTAATTTGCAAACAGGCCACTAAAATTCCCCTTTACAAACATTTTTACATAGTCATTTCAGGATATGGAAAGAAAATGCATTCAAATATATAATGGGCAATGTTGATATAAAATCTGATTTCGATTGTATTCATCTTCCAATACAAATTGAGATAGAATTGACTGCAACCTACAGTATATCATATACAAAATCCCTAAAACCTTGGCAATAGAAAACAAGACTCAAATGAGCACTATAACCCTAAACTTGACCTTTGCACTAACAAGGTTTTCCAGCAAACACAGCTTGGCACCTGCTACAGTACATGGCCAGTATTGTACTTCAACCGGTATAGTCTCACTCAGTCATGTGATGGGAAACCTTGAGTTGATAGTGACATCATTTAAGGAGTCAGGACATGTTGACATAACAGGTCAAATGCAGGCTAAGGCTTTGGGGTGGAGGGTTAGTGACAGTGAGGGTCGACCCTGATTCAAGTCCATCCCTCAACTTCGCTACATGAATACCGGAAAGAAAAGATGTGACTATATCAGCATAATATTTGTAGGGAAAGATTGCCTCAAGGCAAGCAATGTCGAACTCTGTTGACCTTTGGCTGAGTTCTTGATTGATGCTCATATGTGTTTTGACAGAAAAGGCAGAACTGCGGGAAAGCAGTGCCCGAAAGGCGAGGGCGAAAGACACTGTCTACCGGTGTCCTAGCTAGCTTGCTACCTATCCCGCCTGCTGTGTACCGGAGTCCTAGCTAGCTAGCACCCAGTGTCCGTCACTAACGCCTGCCAAAAATCTGCGCTCGCAGTCATGAACAGAACTGCGGGAAAACAGTGTTGGAAAGATTGTTTACATTGAGAGAGGAACTTTGTGATTCACAATGGGATGTAAAAAAAAAAAAAAGACTTGGTTGACTTTCTATGTAATTAAAAGAAAATGTGTCTCCTTGCATATCATGTAACATCGGTAATACCCTGCCGTCTCCCTCTGAGCATTAATGCCGCGTTCAAAACAACTGGGAACTCGGAACTGGGAACTCTCAGTCTCTGAAAAAAACAAGCTCCGACTGGGGAAAATTGTTTTGAAAGGTCATCCAATTTGGAATTCCAACTCGGGAACTCAGGCCTCTTTCTAGAGCTCCAACTTTCCGACCTGAAGATCACTGACGTCATGATTTGACCTCTGAAAAATATGAGTTCCCAGTTGTCTTGAAAGCACCATAAAACTCATGGTACCCTTCGCCAGCTCATATCTGTGTGAAGCTGGATTCAGTGCTCTTGTCTGCATTAAAACCGAATATCGATCCAGAGATGAGGTGCGCACTGTCGACAACGCCCCGACTTTGAGAAGCTCTGACATGACATGCATCAAGCACACCCATCTCTTCTTCTTCTTCAAGGTTTATTGCCGCCACCTACTGTACTGGGTAGTAAAAAATACCCCAAAAACAAAATATGTTTTTGATGAACAAATTCATGCTAATTACCAAAAACAAAAAACACTAAGCAAATTCAGCTACTACCCTGAATTTCAAACAAAAACTAAAAATGGTACTCCTTCAGTCAGATTTAAATGTATATTCAGATCCCTGCTCAGGATCCTGGGAGTGGGGGAACTTCTTCATTCATTTTGTAACATTTTGGCTATTTGCCGCCTTCACAATGTCTAGCTTCTTAGATTTTTTATTAGTTTGACTAGTGCAATGTATCACTTGCGCTATAAACGCAACACAGTCCACCTTCTTCACTGTTAGTGTGTAGGGATCCTTCTCCTGAATGGCATTCACTGCCGACTGTGGGACATCCACTACCATCTCATCTCTACTCACTCCTTCAGCTATTTTCACTGCCTCCACATATAGGAGACCTGCTGGATAGCCCAGATCCTAGCTACAGCGAGCTCCTTCATCCTTAGAGGGCACTCCAGGAACTCGGGAACGTGATTCCCGTCACAATTACAACAACATGCTTCAGCTGACTCTTCAACTACTACATATTTATTCCTTCAACAAACACTTGCCACGTGTCCAAACTTTTTACAATTGTAACAATGCAGCGGCTTCTGTACATACGGTCTCACCGCATGTCTCTAAAACCCAAGTTTTACATAAATCGGGAGAACCACTTCAAACGACAGTGAAACCGATTGGCTTTGCTCCTTCTTTCCTTTCAAGCGACGTGCGTCTACCACTCCTGAAATGTTATCCCTAAACCACACACCTCTATGTCCAACGTGACACCAGAGATGACACCTTTAACCGGTGCCCTACTCTGAAAATCATAGCTTCACACATCATATGTCGACATCTTGTAGCCACAGAGATTTCTCCTTTTGCGCTTTTGACACACACGAAATCAACATCGTACCGCTCCTGGTCACTCTGACCGATTCCACTTTACCGAATTCGTCCTTCACCATCTTCGACACCGCAAACGGGTCACCCCAAAAAACATCATTGCTCGTGAATCGCACTCCAACCATAAACTGCTGTTCTTTTCCAACTTAAGCCCTTTTTACTCCACTCTTCTTCACCATCGTCCACTCATTCTCACCAGCTTTACTCGCGCCAAGAGAATCGCACAATGATTCCACCATTGCTTCCATCCTTGTCCCCTGCTGCCTCCACACCCATCTCATTAGTGGTGGTGCGATAAGATGCATTATGTCAGACTCATTTGCAATTGACTGTCATAGCCCCACATTAAAAGCATGTGATGGTAAGTTGAAGACAATCAGAAATACTGTTAGAATGTTTTTCAATTGAACACCATAGTCTCAAATAAAAAAAAGTAAACATTGGCTGTTAATTACATCTTTTTTTCACATGGTTGGGGTGGCGAGAATTTTCAGGCCAAAAAAGTTTGGAACCCCCGATGTAGTAAGTGATGCGTAGTGCGCACGGTATGTAGTAAACGTGGTCTGCAGATAGACCCTAGGGTTTCCACTAGATGGCACAGCCACAAAGTCAACATTGGCATATCGTAAAAAGTCATGAAAACAAAAAGTTGGTTTTTGGTCGTAATTTAAGGTTAGGGTTAGCAGTGTGATTACGGTTATGTTACAGTTTAAAATCACATTTTAAGAAGATAAATTGTAGAAATAGGATGGGTTTATGACTTTGTGGATGTGGTACCTAGTGACGACCCACATGTAGTAACGCCCCGAATAGGCCCACAGTTCACTTTCTTGAAGCTGGGGGGCAATGTTGAGTCGATCTAGAATGTGGGGTTTCCATGGAAATAGGGGAACGCAGACATCTCTCAGCAGACAGTAAGTTGTTAAGCAAACATAATCAGTTGTGTTGTGAAGTTTTAGCTAGCCAACATGGGTAAGAAGAAGTCATCTGATGAAGACAAAACTACGTTGGCGGAGGCCTTTATACATTTTCAGTAAGCACTGTTTTATGAACCTTCTTAGCTAATAAACTAAACCAAGGTTGCAACGCTGGTTTATTGCAAATATCACTATCTAAAGCCATTTAACTATGCTGAAGTCAGTGAACTAACATTAGCTAACGTTAGCTAGCAAGCAAGACCGTTTGGCTGGCTAGCTAGCTAGCTAGAATGGCTTATGTCAGTCTACCATGCTAGCTGCGATCTGAATTGAAAAGCCCTACATGTAAAGCCTACTTTTTTATGATCCATTGGTCCAACTAGCTAGCTATTTAGAATGCTGCAGAAATTAACGAGATGTTATAGCTAGATACATAACCTTTGAAATAGCCAGAGAAATTAAGCCTCTAGCTTGATAGAGCTAAACGTTTTGAGCAACAGAAATTGAACTTGCCAGCTTTTTGACATTGACTCCAACCACACATTCCCAGACTATGACTTACTTGTGTGTTGTATTTAGGCTCCAAGTTAAGAGAAAGGAAATACATGAGTGCCAGGAGGAGGTCAGTCAACTCGAGGCAAAGAAGCAAAAATACACAGAATTGGTGAGAACATTAGGCAATTGTGAATTCACAGGGCCTGTATTCATTTTCCATTCCCCAAAACATCAGTAGTTTTATTTTGCAACAATTCTCACTATTCTAGGATATAAATTAATAAAAAGGAACATTGTAGTTAGTTTAGACCACAGTTTGATGATGTGTTGGTTATTTCAATCAGCTGTGTAGTGCTAGGACCGAGTTTGGGAAACCCTGGTCTAGACTACCTACAGACTCATTGAGTGAGAGAATCTGCACTATAAAATGATTAAGTGTTTTGTGCTCACACAGAGGGAGCAGTTGAAAGAGGAGCAGATGGGGCACATCAAGGTCTTGCGGAAGCAGGCTAAAGAACAGGAGAGTAAGCTGGAGCAGAAAGAGGTGGTCAACAAAGAACAGGTGGAGCAAGCTCTGCAGCAGAACTTGGAGCTGGTCCGTAGCCAGGAGAAAGAACTGGCAGGTAGTCTCTAGGCTCTCCAATACGATATAACATAGTCATAAAGCTACCTGTCAATAATTGTTTTTACCATCCACCGGTACTCCCCACCTGGAATATTATGAATGTGCAATATTCATGTAACATGAATACAAATTGTTTGTCCCTGTGCGTGTGAGAGAGCTGCGCGCTGAAGTCAGCCACCTAGAGGAGGAAGTGCTCGTCTTGCAGGCTGAGCGGCACATCAGGCAGGAGTATAAGGTGATCGGAAGCCAAGAGCACCAGCGGCAGATCCAGCACCTGGAGGCTGAGCTGGCTCAGATGCAGAGGGGTTTTCAGGAGATGGCAGGTACATGCACTCACAGGCTTGGCTCCTATAAGGGATGGAAAACTAGGCCTATATTTTCTGGGAAGTCAACTCCTATTCGGACCCCTGGAGCCCTATTCAAACCAGTAACTGGTTTTAGGAATAAACTTTTCTTGCAAAGCGAGATTGAACCTCAAAATAATTTAATCAAAGAAATCATATTTACAAAAACAAAAGTCAATTTATTTACAAGACAGACAGACAGATGTCCTCACAGCTTTTCCTTGACCGTGTCTCTTACTTCTACAGACAATATTCAGCGCACTCTCGACGTGACTTTCAATGAAATTGACAAGAAGACGGTGCATCTCATAGATGAAAAGAAACAGCTGGCTACAGAGGTAAGACATAAGGCACATCAGCAGAACAGATTTCTTTAGTTTTGATGATAACACTGTTTTTCCTCAGAGGGCCATCAAACACCTTGACAAGCAAAGCCGACAGGAGATCAAAGAGAATGAGTGGCTGAAGAGAGAGGTATGGCGCGTTGGATTTGAAAAAGTATGGTGTGTGTGGTCACAGTTCACCGCTTTATTTTACAGTTTGTAATCTGGTAGTCATCATGATTTGTTCTAAAGGAAAGCATAAGAAAGCACAAAAAGACCCATCATTACGTACCAAAATAATATGGTACCAATTGGCTTTTTGTTTGTGAGACCCTATTGTTACACAGTATACATTGAGTGTACAAAACATTAAGAACACTTTCCTAATGTTATTCTTTAACATGACTTCTCCACTTCATCTACACTAATTGAAACGGTTTTAACAAGTGACATCAATAAGAAATCATTTAACCAGGATTCACCTGGTCAGTCTATGTCATGGAAAGAGCTGGTGTTGATAATGTTTGTACACTCAGTGTATATCAAGCAAAATAGGAGCTTCCCACTGGGCACAGACGTCAATTCAACTTCTATTCCACGTTGGTTCCATGTCATTTCGTTGAAATGGTGTGGAAACAACGTTGATTCAACCAGTGTGTGCCCAGTGGGATAATCAGGACTGTTGAATAAAGTGTTACCAGACATGATCAGATAGCACATCCCCTTGCTCCAGGGGGCTGTTCCAGAAAGATGGATTCATGTTTTTGAGAAATATAGATTTAAAATTGATAAGGTATAATTGACTGAACAGCAACAACCAATATACAAGCTTTCTTAATCAACCAGAAAATCAAGAGTTATATGTGGCTGTTTATCAAAGTTAGTTGGCTAATTTAATAATCCTGCTTTCTGGAATACCCCACAGCTTGCCACTTACACAAGAGAGGTATCCATTACAGCATTGGCTGTCCAACAACTGGAGGAGGAGAATCTTGAGCACATGAGTCAACTGTTTGAGCATCGCCTGGAGGACCTGCAAATCTCTAGGTCCCTCACCTCAACACAACTCTTCACCCACATTCATATACTGTAGATTGCCATTTGCCCTGATTTTACTGTCACATTGTGTGACATGACATGTCAAATGTTAGTGAATGAAACTGGACAGCCTGGTCCCAGATCAGTTTGTGTTGTATAGCAAACTCCTATGGTCGTTGTCATGCCATTTTTAGGCAAGACAGCCCAAACAGATCTGGGACCAGGCAATCAATTATATGCAATGCTATTCTATTAATCCACTCGCCTGTGGTAAGACAGCCCTCTCCTTGCTTTCCATCTGTGGTCTCACTCATCTCTCTGCTCTCCTGTCCACAGAAACGTCTTCCTGACTCAGGCGGCAGGACTGGGACCCTCTGACACCACAGTACAGGAGACCATTATGAAGAGTAACGCTGTCAGTGGCCAACCATCAGGTGATGATGATGATCATTTGTATTTTTTATTTGACAAGTTCTTGTACAAATGTCAGCACCAAGCTGAATTAAAAGTACAACTTAATGACATTATTAAATACAAATTAACAAAACACCATAAATATACAAACAACACAGCTATCTTCAACTGTTTAGCAGGCGAACCAATGCTGGGATGGCACTGCAAAGATAGATCTCGATCCTGCAGTGTAGACTCTAGGTCTAGGATGTCTTTCAAATTGAAACTTTTGATTTCTTTTTTTGTGATGACATTTGTCCAGTGTTGCCAGTAGTGCAGCTCCTTGACTAGAAGCAGGGAAGACCACCAGAGGACAGAATAGTGATTCCTTGTCACTTTTGGAGTTTGTGCAACTGTTGCTGCCTTAGACTGTATTGACAATCATATCACAAATATAAATGTTAGCCTTTCTGAAATACACTCACACGTTTCTTAATCATCTGTTATTGCCATTTACAAATGTAAATTATCACAAACGTCTGACAAAATAATGATTATTGATTTATTTGTCGCATTTCAATGCAGAGACAAAAAATGAGAAAGAAAATAGAAAAATGCACAATTTCACATGAAATGCGAAAGCAAAGCTGATGGGCAAACAGAAATAACACCTGATCATTTTTGATCCACGATTAAATGTTTTCGGGGGGAACTTTCCTTTGATGATTGGTTAGTAAAACAATCTTCCCCTAAGTGGGTACCAGTGTGCCACTGGGAAGGGTGCTGTGATCAGTATCGTCTAACTCTAATGGGAGGCCCGCCCGGGCACAGGAAGCCACTGAGTAAAAGCTCCCTTCCCAAGACTATTTGGAAACATGGCAACACTCATTTCCGTCTAAGACGGCATGTCCTCTCAGCTCAACTCAAGATAAAAACTTAAACCAAAAATGGCTACCAGCACGTTCCTCTCTTGGAATGTGGCACTTTCATTTACCGAGCTAATTATTTTCACCCCTAACCCTATCCACATTTTCTCCATATTGGATACTGTACAGGCTTTTATCTTTCAGTAAATCACTGTACTCATTTTAACCCCTTCCCCCCCTCCTAATTTCTAATGATTTTCATGGTTCCCACCAGACGGGGTAAGCAGCAGCCCCGTACCTCCCCTCCACCCAGCAACGGAAACATGGCGGGCTCAAAAGCAGGCCAAAGAGCTGGAGAGGGATGAAACAAGTGGCAGCTGCAGTGAGGCAGCCTACAGGCCAACAGAGGACCCCCCTCAGGACCTCAGTGTGCTTCTGTACGGCAGCCAGACCTACATGCAGGTAAGACCCATCTCAGGCTATTCTCTGATTCAACACATCACTTGGAGATGAAATAAAACGTATCTCTAGACGTCGATGGGCATATCTCAATAATCAAATGTGGTTTCCTCGCCTTTCCTCCATCTGTGCCGACATTAAAGAGGTACCTTATAACACAATTCAACTTAGCTTCCCTTGACCAAGGGCATAAGCTCCAATGTTTACAGCGGTTGTCTCTAAGTGGCATTCACCTTGCATTAGCCAATATGTCTTCCATTTGAGGGTGGCTCAGGTCGAATAGAAAGCAAAAACATGGTCCAACCCATTTTTGTTTTTCTTAGTAGCCAAAGTTCAGTAGAAAGATGAAGCTGTGCTGGCAGCCTCCATCGTCATCTGTGGATAGATATATAGGTCAGCCTCAGCTGAGTGACAGCACAAGCTAGAGCTCGTAGCTACACTGAACAAAAATATAAACGCAACATGTAAAGTGTTGGTCCCATGTTTCATGAGCTGAAATAAAAGATCCCAGACATTTTCCATACGCACAAAAAGCTTATTTCTCTCACATGTTTGCATTCCTGTTAGTGAGCATTTCTCCTTTGCCAAGATAATCCATCCACCTGACAGGTGTGGCATATCAAGAAGCTGACTAAACAGCATGATCATTACACAGGTGCACCTTGTTCTGGGGACAATAAAAGGCTACTCTAAAATGTGCAGTTTTGTCACACAACACAATGCCACAGATGTCTCAAGTTGTGAGGGAGCGTGCAATTGGCATGCTGACTGCAGGAATGTCCACCAGAGCTTTTGCCAGAGAATTGAATGTTCATTTCTCTACCATAAGCTGCCTCAAACGTCGTTTTAGAGAATTTGGCAGTACGTCCAACCGGCCTCACAACCGCAGACCACGTGTATGGCGTTGTGTGGGCGAGCGGATTGCTGATGTCAACGTTGTGAACATAGTGCCCCATGATGGCGGCGGGGTTATGGTATGGGCAGGCATAAGCTACGGACATTGAAGACAATTGCATTTTATCGATGGCATTTTGAATGCACAAAAATACCGTGGCGAGATCCTGAGTCCCATTATTTTTTTAAAGGCATCTGTGACCAACAGATACATATCTGTATTCCCAGTCATGTGAAATCCATAGATTAGGACCTAATTTATTTATTTCAATTGACTGATTTCCTCATATGAACTGTAACTCAGTAAAATCAATGAAATTGTTGCATGTTGCATTTATATTTTTGTTCAGTATAAATATTACAGCAGTGTGTGGCTTGGGTGTTCCTTATGCATGCTGATAAATCACAGCAATAGTCTGTATCCAAACCATGTGCCCACCTGATTCACTTGGGAATTTCATCTTACCACAGTATTGAAGAGAACATGATTTCAGTAAGGTGCTAAACAAAGTCATGAACGTGACATAGAACTTGGCTATTCTTTTGACACGTGCCATTCATTTTAGACTCAGAAGGTATTGAATCAGACATTCAGTGCTTTATTGAATCCTCCCAAAAAAGTCCCAGGGACAGAGGCTTTGGAGAGTGAAGGAATGGAGAAAGCGAGCCTTAGGAATTGACTCTCTGTGCCACTTCCTCTTGGCAGTGGATGCAATCGAGACAACGTAGGGATCTGAGAGTAACAATCTCTCTCCTTGTTGCGATGGGGGATCTCGGGCCAAACAGGATGCATCTCTTATATGGGACTACTACTCCCCTTTTCTCCCTTCCCCCTCTCTGTGCTGGCCAGCAGGGAGACATGCACCTGGGCCCTCTGGAGCAGAAGCTGCTGACTGTGGTGGGCCAGGCCCTTCCCCTGCACCCTGTGCAGTCTGAGACCCCCGGCTCCGAAGGCTCCTCCTCAGCCCCAGGGATGCTCCAGGCTCCCGAGGACTGGCCCCTCACTGCCCGCATCATCCACAAGAGGTTCAAGTAGCCAGGCCCAAGCACTAATACACACACACACACTTTTGTAAATCTAGCATTGGCCTCATGTTGGCATCAGAGACATGTATTCCCATTAAACGTGCAATGATACAACGCAAGGGTCCAGGAATGTTTTCTTAAGGAACAATGATTGTGCCATATGCTTCACAGGTTTAAATCAGCCCTGGGCCGATATCTACAAAGCAGCTCAGTAGAAGTACTGATCTAGGATCTGTCGATACAATCATCTTATTCATTAAGATCTAAAAGACAACTGATCCTAGATCAGCACTCCTAATCAGATGCTTTGTGGATACAGGCCCTGGTTATAACCTGAGGGAATTAGTGATTCACTTGTCTCACTCTTCACCAAATATAAACCTCTACCTCATTTATACCCAAATGGGTATAATCCCCCCCCCCTGTAATACAGTTGATTACAATTCATTATTATCCATTCACACAGACACCCACACAAACTCAAGATACTGGTGCAAAACACTTTGTGGAAGCTGCACTTTATTGGAAAAATCAACCAAAGTCTGCATACATACATTTATTTATATATTTAATATAAACAAAAATATAAATCTGCGGGGACAATGCAGCAAATATGCTAATTTGATTAATAGAATAACCTTCATGTTCTGACCATCCTGCACATATCCCACCCACCCCCATGATGGAAAGGATCTATTTTATATACACAACGCACCGATCAACAGTGCTCCATTTCCCCCTGCTCAACTGGACCCTACTGCCCACTTACCCAACATTTGTTCAAATATTAATTCATTTAACATACTTTATCTGTGCCTGATTGATTTGTATGGCTTAATAGACCAATAGAATAGTCCCAAAACTGCTAACCCAGCCCTTCTGGCACTCTAGACAAGCTAGAGCAAACAAAGTATTTAAATGATTTCAAATAGTATTTCAACCCAGGGCTGCCACTTAGACAGAGCTGACCCCACAGTGACACAACCACAGCTCTTTCCCCTGCCTCCTGTGAAGACCACCTTCTTTCCCCCAACCCCAATGCTGGTCTATGTAAAGATGGCCAGAGCATGAAGGACACTCTGCACATTCATTTTGGAAAGGCAGCCATAGAATTGTTCCATGTAAAATAAATTACATGCCAAGTGTAAAGCATAAATGTGGATCGTTCCCAACGCAATGCTGGCAAATCACAAATGCAGTGCTTTGCTAGTGAGTGAAAATGTTCCCTTTCAACAAATAAAGACCCTAGCTCACAGAATTGACTGTTGAATCATTACACTTGTGATATCTATATCACCAAGGTTGTGACTTTGAGCTACTAAGAACTGTGCTTGACATTATACTTGTTCAGTGATTAGAGCTGCATCCGTCTGTTGAGTCGGTTACATTTTTCCATCTTTATATAAAACACTTTTTTGTTTTACTCAGTCACTCTCAAACTCCAATTATACAATCAAATCAAACCCATGTATAAACCTGAATACCTCCCACAAGGAAGAGTTCAATGTCATTCATTTTTTTTTCTTTTTCATATCCTTCGTGGGTATAAATAAATACAAACAATACACAAGGAATGTCTACTGCAAACGTAATACATATATATTTTTTGAAAATCATAGTATAAAACAGAGGTTAGCGTTACTAATCAGTTATGGTTAAATTAGATAATGCACGATTGATGAGCGGATCAAGCAATTGTGTGTGATAAACCACTATTTCCCATACATAACAGCAAAGTCAAAATGTCTCCCTTTCCGCAACCATTTTCATCTTTTACAGAAGACAAATGGGATGAGTGATCCCTGTAGAGGGTTTAGAATGGCAGCGCACACTGTTTCTCGGAAGACAATTTACAAAATGGGATCCGTGTCCTATACTTGATGCCTCTTGGACATGGTTTTCCCCCCCTTGATTCCTTCACAAGTCCTTATGTGCTGATACTTTCGACGAGGAATATAACAGCTAACTGGATTTTTGCTTGAAAGTTAAAGTCTCGCTGCTTCATGGTTTGTCTTCAGAGGGCAAAAGCCTCCTGTTTAGGTTACATGAACTGCATCTGCAGAGAGAAAGATAAAAGGCCATGTTGAATGTATTCACTTTTTTTCACAATTATTATTGTGCCAAATATTAATACTCCTTGTTTCCCTTGATAACAAACCAATTTCCTTCACAAGAAACGTAGGCCAGAATACAATAAAAACATTTGTAGATAGTTTTCTTTTTCTAGCACTTTCGTTCTCGGATGTGTGTTTGATCAGCACAGCAGTGTGTCCTCAATGAAGGTCATTGACACGATTCAGTAAATTGCCAGTCCTGTGTCATCACTAGTTGAGAGGTCCTCCGGCACATAACAGGACTGACGATTCTTAGATCAAAAATGCCCTCCATCCAGGGCATACTGTTGGCCAAATCAAACACACCTGAAAGCGCAGTGCAGAAAAATTACTATCTATTAATTAAATTCTGGCCACATTTAGATTTAATTTGATGCAAATGGAATGTATGCAATGAAGATAACAGCAAACAAACAAAAAAAGTCAAAACCGATTAAGTGTTTGAAGCAGGGGTTGGAACCGGTTCAGGGAACAGAACTGAAAACTGGAAAAGAACAACATTTTTCAAGGAACAGAAACGGAACAATACAGAACCTTTATTTTAAAAGCATGGGAACCGGATAATAACGTTCTTTTACGTTCCAGGCATTTTTTTCAAGTTCCACAACAAAACACCTATGCAAAGCCCTCACTTTGTCACTCAAACTTATTACACTGTCTGCAAGCTAAAAATCTTTGCCTGTACATGTTTAGGCTACCTGCCCCTCCGAAGCATAGGCTACTGTACTGACGTTACAAGCTTGATTCAGAAGATAGGGAGAGAGATTTTTAATTAGCTAGAGAAGAATGGATTAACTTTTTCAATGCTAGTTAAGGATACTATAGGCCTAGTTATCACATTTCACATTGGATCTATTAACTACAAAAAAGGTAAGAAGTGTTTTAAATTCTGGTGCTAGCTAGCTTTTTAGATAAATAAAGGCCATGTTGAACATATTCACTTTTTTTCAAAATTATTATTAGCTAGCTCAAGCTTGTTAGCTAGCTCAAGCTTTCAAGCTTTTTAGCTAGCTAGCTCAAACTAAGGACATTCAAAGTTCCTCCACAGAAGCTGCTCCTCCTAGGTATAATTCTGTGGACCTAATTCATATAATGCATGTCATAAGATGCCCAAGCACATAAAGCCTCAACTCTCTCTCCCCATTTGCGAAATTTCAGTCACATCTTGCGCCATGTAAACAACTAGCTTGCCTGGTCTATCCGCACTGATTGATTAAGTAATTTAATGAGCTAAATGTAAGAAACTTGATTTCACAGGCAAAAACAAAAAAGGAACAATATAAACCGGTACTTTTTGGGGGGTTTGAACCGGTTCAGAACTTTATTTTGCTGGTCGGAACAGTGGAACAAAAGGAAACATGGTTCTGTTCAGAACGAAACAATTGGAACATAATTTTGGTTCCAACCCCTGGTTTGAAGCTTGAATTGCAGCATGATAAACAAACATATAGTGCTGAAGTCCACTCTAGAGAAAATAAACATATTTAGCAGAATTGTCACAGAATTCTCTAAGGGTATAAATAAATACAAACAATACACAAGGAATGTCTACTGCAAACGTAATACATATATATATATTTTTGAAAATCATGGTATAAACAGAGGTTAGCGTTACTAATCAGTTATGGTTAAATTCGATAATGCACGATTGATGAGCGGATCAAGCAATTGTGTGTGATAAACCACTATTTTCCATACATAACAGCAAAGTCAAAATGTCTCCCTTTCCGCAACCATTTTCATCTTTTACAGAAGACAAATGGGATGAGTGATCCCTGTAGAGGGGTTAGAATGGCAGCGCACACTGTTTCTGGGAAGACAAATTACAAAATGGGATCCGTGTCCTATACTTGACGCCTCTTGGACATGGTTTCCCCCCTTGATTCCTTCACAAGTCCTTATGTGCTGATACTTTCGACGAGGAGTATAACAGCTAACTGGATTTTTGCTTGAAAGTTAGAGTCTCGCTGCTTCATGGTGTCTTCAGAGGGCAAAAGCCTCCTTTTTAGAATTGTCACAGAATTCTCTCAAAGGGCTCCATTTTGTCAGCATAGACGAGTGTCAAAAGAAACCATATTACTCCAATACTAGTGGTGACATGTATTTTAATGCATGTAATGGACAGTATGCATATTTGATGCACACCAATGTGGCTTTGTTTTAAAATAAATGTCTCAGTTTATGAAGTGATATGGTCTGTTAACAACAGCACTATGTTTATTACGCTGTCAAAATGTCACATGGACCAATGTACTTTTTGAAAAGTGTCATTTCGCAGTCTAGGTCAGACTTCAGTACAGACATGCAAGGCAACGGCGCAAGCGACATCTTACAGGTGGTTGAGTGATTATGAAGGGAATGACTGGGCCATTATTAAGCGTTGAAGCACAAATAATTATCAAACCCAAGAGACACTGGTGTGTTGGCAAGCGGAGCAGAATTGTGCAGATATGAGCATGGAGCGCACACGCTGAGATGCACACACTCACACTAACATACACAGGACATGTTGTACCTAAAGATGTTCTACAAGAAATCCTTGAGAGAGAGTTGCGCAAAGGGATCCTTTCCTGGTGCTCTGAGAGGACTCAGACTGGAAGGACTAGAAGCTGCCGAGGGCTAGTTCAGAGAGAGAATGACAGGGTGAGGGGAATCGAGGAACAGCTAAAGAGAGGGAAATTACAAACAAGAGGGGAAAACCTAGCTACAGATATAAAGGGAGTAGAATGGCGAGAACAGGGTCAGGTCCAGAGTGTAGCTACCTAACACGGTCAGAGTGGAGGTAAAAAACCCTGCTTCACAAGATAATATATTCTCCTAAGGTGACTACCATTCTGATTTAGAGCCTACTGAAGAGATGAAAGTAGGATGAGGGTGTTATATCCTATTCAAAATACTATTTTGACATGCCAGGCATCATTCAGAATAATCGCTGAAATGGCACAAGGGTGAATGTGAAAGCTCATTCTGAATAGAATTCCCAAAGCGCAGAATTCCTATTGACCACCAGAATAGAATTCCGTAAGTCACTTGCCACATTAAACCATTTACCAGTGATATATGGAATAACCATGTGTGTATATTCCAATACCACTCTTATGGAGAATGGGTTGGTGGCTGGACAATGCATCCTGCAGATACAGTTGAAGTCGGAAATGTACATACACCTTAGCCAAATACATTTAAACTCAGTTTTTCACAATTCCTGACATTTAATCCTAGTAAAAAATTCCCTGTTTTAGGTCAGTTAGTTTTAACAATGTGAAATGTCAGAATAATAGTAGAGAGAATGATTTATTTCAGCTTTTATTTATTTCATCACATTCCCAGTGGGTCAGAAGTTTACATACACTCAATTAGTATTTTGGTAGCATTGCCTTTAAAATTGTTTAACTTGGGTCAAACGTTTTGGGTAGCCTTCCACAAGCTTCCCACAATAAGTTGGGTGAATTTTGGCCCATTCCTCCTGACAGAGCTGGTGTAACTGAGTCAGATTTGTAGGCCTCCTTGCTCGCACACGCTTTTTCAGTTCTGCCCACAAATGTTCTATAGGATTGAGGTCAGGGCTTTGTGATGGCCACTCCTATACCTTGACTTTGTTGTCCTTAAGCCATTTTGCCACAACTTTGGAAGTATGCTTGGGGTCATTGTCCATTTGGAAGACCCATTTGCGACCAAGTTTTAACTTCCTGACTGATGTCTTGAGATGTTGCTTCAATATATTCACATAATCTTCCTTCCTCATGATGCCATCTATTTTGTGAAGTGCACCAGTCCCTCCTGCAGCAAAGCTCCCTCACAGCATGATGCTGCCACCCCCGTGCTTCGGCTTGCAAGCCATCCCCTTTTCCCTCCAAACATAACGATGGTCATTATGGCCAAACAGTTCTATTTTTGTTTCATCAGACCAGAGGACATTTCTCCGAAAAGTACGATCTTTGTCCCCATGTGCAGTTGCAAACCGTAGTCTGGCTTTTTTATGGCGGTTTTGGAGCAGTGGCTTCTTCCTTGCTGAGCGGCCTTTCAGGTTATGTCGATATAGGACTCGTTTTACTGTGGATATACAGTGGGGAAAAAAGTATTTAGTCAGCCACCAATTGTGCAAGTTCTCCCACTTAAAAAGATGAGAGGCCTGTCATTTTCATCATAGGTACACGTCAACTATGAATAATCCAGAAAACCACATTGTAGGATTTTTAATGAATTTATTAGCAAATTATGGTGGAAAATAAGTATTTGGTCAATAACAAAAGTTTCTCAATACTTTGTTATATACCCTTTGTTGGCAATGACACAGGTCAAACGTTTTCTGTAAGTCTTCACAAGGTTTTCACACACTGTTGCTGGTATTTTGGCCCATTCCTCCATGCAGATCTCCTATAGAGCAGTGATGTTTTGGGGCTATTGCAGATTCAGTCTTCCCAGCCTGGTGCAGGTCTACAATTTTGTTTCTGGTGTCCTTTGACAGCTCTTTGGTCTTGGCCATAGTGGAGTTTGGAGTGTGACTGTTTGAGGTTGTGGACAGGTGTCTTTTATACTGATAACAAGTTCAAACAGGTGCCATTAATACAGGTAACGAGTGGAGGACAGAGGAGCCTCTTAAAGAAGAAGTTACAGGTCTGTGAGAGCCAGAAATCTTGCTTGTTTGTAGGTGACCAAATACTTATTTTCCACCATAATTTGCAAATAAATTCATAAAAAAATCCTACAATGTGATTTTCTGGATTTTTTCTCCTCAATTTGTCTGTCATAGTGGACGTGTACCTATGATGAAAATTACAGGCCTCTCTGATCTTTTTAAGTGGGAGAACTTGCACAATTGGTGGCTGACTAAATACTTTTTTTCCCCACTGTAGATACTTTTGTACCTGTTTCCTCCAGCATCTTCACAAGGTCCTTTTGCTGTTGTTCTGGGATTGATTTGCACTTTTCGCACCAAAGTATGTTCATCTCTAGGAGACAGAACGCGTCTCCTTCCTGAGCGCTATGACGGCTGCGTGGTCCCATGGTGTTTATACTTGCGTACTATTGTTTTACAGATGAACGTGGTACCTTCAGGCATTTGGAAATCTACAATTTGTTTTCTGAGGTCTTGGCTGATTTATTTTGATTTTCCAATGATGTCAGGCAAAGAGGCACTGAGTTTGAAGGTAGGCCTTGAAATACATCCACAGGTACACCTCCAATTGACTCAAATTATGTCAATTAGCCTATCAGAAGCTTCTACAGCCGTGACACAATTTTCTGGAATTTTCCAAGCTTTTTAAAGGCACAGTCAACTTAGTGTATGTAAACTTCTGACCCACTGGAATTGTGATACAGTGAATTATAAGTGAAATAATCTGTCTGTAAACAATAGTTGGAGAAATTACTTGTGTCATGCACAAAGTTGATATCCTAACCAACTTGCCAAAACTATAGTTTGTTAACAAGAAATTTGTGGACTGGTTGAAAAACTAGTTTTAATGACTCCAACCTAAGTGTAGGTCAACTTCCGACTTCAGCTGTAGGTTTTTCATACAGACAGCAGGCAGACCACCTCAGTGGGAGTTGAAGTTGGCCACAGAGTCAGACTTCATTCTATTGCAAAAGGCAGTAGAGAGCATGGTTGGGCTCAATTCCATTTCAAGTCGGTCAATTCAGGAAGTAAACTGAACTAAACTTGCCAAATTGCAAAGGAATTGACCCCATTCTGAAAGATACCAGTTTGAGGATGTGGACAATCTAACCAGGCTCCTCCGAGGGCAGGGAGCATTTGTAAACACTCCAGGGGGTGAAGTTTCCCCTAGGTACAGATCAAGGATCAGCTTCCTAAAATTAATGCTGAGATCTGCATTACGGCGAAACAGCTGGTCATCCAGCAACGTAATAAATAATCAATCCTAGTACATACTCTGCTGTTCTATCGTGTGTGTATTATGTCAGAGGGAATAAAACAGTGTTTGTTGTTTGAAATAATGTTGTAATATCGCAAACGGACGTGGCAGTTTCACCGTAACGGATTCCTACTTTATCCATGAGTGCGGAAATGCTAAACTGAAACAAGATCAGCGTCTAGGGGGCAACATCACCTGCTCCCTGGCATCCGTTCAGAGAAAAGCTACCAGGGAAGGGACTAGAATGGAGAGTCCAGTACCTGTGCTCCTGGGGCTGAGCCAAAGGGGTTGGCCGGTCTCATGACTGGTTGGCTGTACATCATAGTGGGCTGGGTCATCATTGCCATGGAACCCATCTGGGGAGGCTGAAGGAAGACAAAACAGAAGAAATGGTGATCCTTCTGACAGAATTGCTCATGTTTTTTCAGTGATATTTGACGGGTTATATAGTAGTATGATGTCTCGGTTCAAGCACAGTGGAGTTTTAACAGACCAAAATAATTGTTAATGTTGTCCTCGGGTGATTTGACGCTGGTTACTGGTTAACTATAGTTCAAATATACAGTCGCTTGCGAAAATATTCACCCACCTTGGCATTTTTCCTATTTTGTTGCCTTACAACCTGGATTTTTTGGGGGGGTTTGTATCATTTGATTTACACAACATGCCTACCACTTTGAAGATGCAATTTTTTTGTGTGTGAGAAACAAACAAGAAATAAGACAAAAAAAACAGAACTTGAGCATGCACAACTATTCATGCCCCCAAAGTCAATACTTCGTAGAGCCACCTTTTGCAGCAATTACAGCTGCAAGTCTCTTGGGGTATGTCTCTATAAGCTTGGCACATCTAGCCACTGGGATTTTTTCCCATTCTTCAAGGCAAAACTGCTCCAGCTCCTTCAAGTTGGATGGGTTCCGCTTGTGTACAGCAATCTTTAAGTGATACCACAGATTCTCAATTGGATTGAGGTCTGGGCTTTGACTAGGCCATTCCAAGGCATTTAAAATGTTTCCCCTTAAATCACTCAAGTGTTGCTTTAGCATTATGCTTAGGGTCATTGTCCTGCTGGAAGGTGAACCTCCGTCCCAGTCTCAAATCTCTGGAAAACTGAAACAGGTTTCCCTCAAGAATTTCCCTGTATTTAGTGCCATCCATCATTCCGTCAATTCTGACCACTTTCCCAGTCCCTGCCGATGAAAAACATCCCCACAGCATGATGCTGCCACAACCATGCTTCACTGTGGGGATGGTGTTCTCGGGGTGATGAGGTGTTGGGTTTGTGCCAGACATAGCGTTTTCCTTGATGGCCAAAAAGCTCAATTTTAGTCTCATCTGACCAGAGTACCTTCTTCCATATGTTTGGGGGAGTCTCCCACATGCCTTTTGGCGAACACCAAACGTGTTTGCTTATTATTCTTTAAGCAATGGCTTTTTTCTGGCCACTCTTCTGTAAAGCCCAGCTCTGTGGAGTGTACGGCTTAAAGTGGTCCTATGGACAGATACTCCTATATCCGCTGTGGAGCTTTGCAGCTCCTTCAGGGTTATCTTTGGTCTCTTTGTTGCCTCTCTGATTAATGCCCTCCTTGCCTGGTCCGTGAGTTTTGGTGGGTGGCCCTCTCTTGGTAGGTTTGTTGTGGTGCCATATTATTTCCATTTTTTAATAATGGATTTAAAATGGTGCTCCGTGGGGATGTTCAAAGTTTCTGATATTTTTTTATAACCCAACCCTGATCTGTACTTCTCCACAACTTTGTCCCTGACCTGTTCGGAGAGCCCCTTGGTCTTTATGGTGCCGCTTGCTTGGTGGTGCCCCTTGCTTAGTGGTGTTGCAAACTCTGGGGCCTTTCAGAACAGGTGTATATATACTGAGATCATGTGACACTTAAATAAAGTACACCTGTGTGCAATCTAAGTAATTATGTGACTTCTGAAGGTAATTGGTTGCACCAGATCTTATTTAAGGGCTTCATTGCAAAGGGGGTGAATACATACAGTGGGGGGAAAAAAGTATTTAGTCAGCCACCAATTGTGCAAGTTCTCCCACTTAAAAAGATGAGAGAGGCCTGTAATTTTCATCATAGGTACACGTCAACTATGACAGAAAAATTGAGGAGAGAAAAATCCAGAAAATCACATTGTAGGATTTTTAATGAATTTATTTGCAAATTATGGTGGAAAATAAGTATTTGGTCACCTACAAACAAGCAAGATTTCTGGCTCTCACAGACCTGTAACTTCTTCTTTAAGAGGCTCCTCTGTCCTCCACTCGTTACCTGTATTAATGGCACCTGTTTGAACTTGTTATCAGTATAAAAAGACACCTGTCCACAACCTCAAACAGTCACACTCCAAACTCCACTATGGCCAAGACCAAAGAGCTGTCAAAGGACACCAGAAACAAAATTGTAGACCTGCACCAGGCTGGGAAGACTGAATCTGCAATAGGTAAGCAGCTTGGTTTGAAGAAATCAACTGTGGGAGCAATTATTAGGAAATGGAAGACATACAAGACCACTGATAATCTCCCTCGATCTTGAGCTCCACGCAAGATCTCACCCCGTTGGGTCAAAATGATCACAAGAACGGTGAGCAAAAATCCCAGA
Organism: Coregonus clupeaformis; assembly: GCF_020615455.1. NCBI lineage: Eukaryota > Metazoa > Chordata > Actinopteri > Salmoniformes > Salmonidae > Coregonus > Coregonus clupeaformis. Next base: position 127,313 of record NW_025533543.1, read on the forward strand.
ACCACACGGGGGGACCTAGTGAATGACCTGCAGAGAGCTGGGACCAAAGTAACAAAGCCTACCATCAGTAACACACTACGCCGCCAGGGACTCAAATCCTGCAGTGCGAGACGTGTCCCCCTGCTTAAGCCAGTACATGTCCAGGCCCGTCTGAAGTTTGCTAGAGTGCATTTGGATGATCCAGAAGAGGATTGGGAGAATGTCATATGGTCAGATGAAACCAAAATAGAACTTTTTGGTAAAAACTCAACTCCGTCGTGTTTGGAGGACAAAGAATGCTGAGTTGCATCCAAAGAACACCATACCTACTGTGAAGCATGGGGGTGGAAACATCATGCTTTGGGGCTGTTTTTCTGCAAAGGGTCCAGGACGACTGATCCGTGTAAAGGAAAGAATGAATGGGGCCTTGTATCGTGAGATTTTGAGTGAAAACCTCCTTCCATCAGCAAGGGCATTGAAGATGAAACGTGGCTGGGTCTTTCAGCATGACAATGATCCCAAACACACCGCCCGGGCAACGAAGGAGTGGCTTCGTAAGAAGCATTTCAAGGACCTGGAGTGGCCTAGCCAGTCTCCAGATCTCAACCCCATAGAAAATCTTTGGAGGGAGTTGAAAGTCCGTGTTGCCCAGCGACAGCCCCAAAACATCACTGCTCTAGAGGAGATCTGCATGGAGGAATGGGCCAAAATACCAGCAAGTGTGTGAAAACCTTGTGAAGACTTACAGAAAACGTTTGACCTGTGTCATTGCCAACAAAGGGTATATAACAAAGTATTGAGAAACTTTTGTTATTGACCAAATACTTATTTTCCACCATAATTTGCTAATAAATTCATTAAAAATCCTACAATGTGATTTTCTGGATAATTTTTTCTCATTTTGTCTGTCATAGTTGACGTGTACCTATGATGAAAATGACAGGCCTCTCTCATCTTTTTAAGTGGGAGAACTTGCACAATTGGTGGCTGACTAAATACTTTTTTTCCCCACTGTATGCATGCACCACTTTTCCGTTATTTATTCTTTTAATTTCACTTCACCAATTTGGACCATTTTGTGTATGTCCATTATATGAAATCCAAATAAAAATCCATTTAAATTACAGGTTGTAATGAAACAAAATAGGAAAAAACACCAAGGGGGATGAATACTTTTGCAAGGCACTGTAGCGCCATAATGAGACACCAGCACTGGGATGTAGAAGTTAACGGCTACGGCTGAATCAGCTCGTCTTGATGCATATCGACAGCTTGCATTGTCAATCATTACAAGACAGCATCCATTACAATGTCTGGGTCACTTTTCCATTTGATTCATCATGGACCTTTTGGCTAGTCTGTGGATGTAGAAATGAACGAGAACATAGTACACAATTTACTGTGCAATACAGTGTCAAATTGGTCCTTGTGTCACATTTTTCAAAAGCCAAAAACTGATTAAAAACACAAGGTATTCCCCACCAACATTTTCTTCCCCGATAGAATTTAGAACCCCAGAAAACAGGGTCATGTTCATTACCGCACGCAATTTTGCAACAGAAAACGAAAATGTGCATTTCTTATTGGACATTAGTGGTGCGCGGGTCAGCTGTTTGTTCACCCGCAATTGCTAATAACCCATCCGCAACCACTCGACTATGTGCTAGTGAAAATCTGAGGCCCGCACCCAACCCTAACCCGCAAATATAGAAAATGCACTTTAGGCTACAGTCAAAGACTGCAGAACAATTTTTTGACCGGGGTGCAGGATTTTGTTTTGCCATTAAGATAGGTTTCTGCTTATAATTTCCAACATTTTGGTAGGCTACTTGTTAGTCAACATTGTCTATAATTAGAAGCATGTAGCTTCTCTTTTGTCATTATATGTTGTCCTAGAAGACTAAATGAACCCTTTCTCAACAGAATAATGTAATGTAATGGATCAATAGAACAAATGCTTCAATCTAGTTGACATCGGTGAAGTTCTGTCATCTTTCATGGACTAAAGACTTTTAGGGACTAGGGAGAAAATACAATAAAGCAAAAACAAACGGTTAAGATTTTCTGTGCAAAATGTCCAAATGACATCAGTTTGACCGGTTGTAAGGAAAAAGAAAGCTGTGAAAACGACCCAACATGTTTCTGATAAGATTTTAGTTTGGCTTCGATGCATATTTTGTGTGGTTGAAATACTAAAATCAGCTGTTATGATAAAGACAGCACCTCTACTGATCCTATATGAGCATTGCATTCTCTCATGATGCAGAAATAAATAAATCATATTTCTCCACTCTTGTTCCCAAGTTCAAATGTTGCCTACATTTGGTGTATCATTTTACTGCAAGAAATGCTTAATTCTGCAGGAGTTACTATTAAGGCTATAGCCCTATTCGCCACACTGGACTAATATTACTAGAGAACGTTGGTTATGTATTTATTACCCCAGAATGTACGTTATTCCAGAGGACGATTCGGATGGGATACGTTTTTTTCAAAACTGCCCACTGTAATTTTGTATTATATACACTACCGTTCAAAAGTTTGGGGTCACTTAGAAATGTCCTTGTTTTCGAAAGAAAAGCTTTTTTTTTGTCCATTAAAATAACAAATTGATCAGAAATACAGTGTAGACATTGTTAATGTTATAAATGGCTATTGTAGCTGGAAACGGCTGATTTTTAATGGAATATCTACATAGGCGTACAGAGGCCCATTGTCAGCAACCATCAGTCCTGTGTTCCAATGGCACGTTGTGTTTGCTAATCCAGGTTTATCATTTTAAAAAGGCTAATTGATCATTGGAAAACCCTTTTGCAATTATGTTAGCACAGCTGAAAACTTTGTGCTGATTAAAGAAGCAATAAAGCTGGCCTTCTTGAGACTAGTTGAGTATCTGGAGCATCAGCAATTGTGGGTTCGATTACAGGCTCAAAATGGCCAGAAACAAATAACTTTCTTCTGAAACTCGTCTGTCTAATCTTATTCTGAGAAATGAAGGCTATTCCATGCGAGAAATTGCCAAGAAACTGAAGATCTCGTACAACGCTGTGTACTACTCCCTTCACAGAACAGCGCAAACTGCCTCTAACCAGAATAGAATTAGGAGTGGGAGGCCCCGGTGCACAACTGAGCAAGAGGACAAATACATTAGTGTCTAGTTTGAGAAACAGGCGCCTCACAGGTCCTCAACTGGCAGCTTCATTAAATAGTACCCGCAAAACACCAGTCTCAACGTCAATATTGAAGAGGCCACTCCGGGATACTGACCTTCTAGGCAGAGTTGCAAAGAAAAAGCCATATCTCAGACTGGCCAATAAAAAGAAAAAGATTAAGATGGGCAGACTGAGAAGGTCAGCATCCCGGAGTCATTATGACAGACGCCTGGAGGTTGTTTTCTAAGTGTGAAGATATTTCAACAAGTCCAGGAGATAACAGGCTAAACTGATAACTCGAGTTTGGTTCCCAAGTTTCTAAACCATACAAAACCTCCTTTGGTATAGTGTCGTCATAATATTTGAATTGCGGTAGTGTGATCATAATCATTAGGCTATTTTAGCGATCCACAGTAGACGAGAACCTAAATGCCCCCCAGCCTTCAGATGTCAGCTAAACAGCTAACTTGCACTTGATATGCATTTTTAGGTTATGGATGAGAAAGTGAACTTGTTCGAAACGTTTAGCTCAGTTGTATGCTGCTTTGCGATCTATTAACAGCAAGGGTTGCATTAAACAGACGCAATATTTTAATAATGCATTTGGCGATGTTCAATTAATTTGCACAAAACGTTTAAACAAAAGCATTAACTGTGAAAGTTGATACATGTAGGCCCTTCATATACAGTGCATTCGGAAAGTATTCAGACCCCTTGGCTTTTTCCACGTTGTTACGTTACAGCCTTATTCTAAAATTGATTAAATAGTTTTTTCCCCCCTCAATCTACACACAATACCCCATAATGAGCAAGATTATTATTTATATTTTAAGGAATCTTTGCAAATGTATTACAAATAAAAACACGGAAATATCACATTTACATAAGTATTCAGACCCTTTAATCAGTACTTTGTTGAAGCACCTTTGGCAGTGATTACAGCTTTGAGTCTTCTTGGGTATGACGCTACAAGCTTGGCACATCTGTATTTGGGGAGTTTCTCCCATTCTTACTTGCAGATCCTCTCAAGCTCTGTCAGGTTGGATGGGGAGCGTCACTGCACAGCTATTTTCAGGTCTCTCCAGAGATGTTCGATCAGGTTCAAGTCCGGTCTCTGGCTGGGCTACTCAAGGACATTCAGAGACTTGTCCAGAAGCCACTCCTGTGTTGTCTTGGCTGTATGCTTAGGGCCGTTGTTCTCTTGGAAGGTGAACCTTCTCCTCAGTCTGAGGTCCTGAGAACTCTGGAGCAGGTTTTCATCAAGGATCTCTGTGTACTTTGCTCTGTTCATCTTTCCCTCGATCCTGACTAGTCTCCCAGTCCCTGCTGCTGAAAAACATTCCCACAGCATGATGCTGCCACCACCATGCTTCACCGTAGGGATGCCAGGTTTCCTCCAGACGTGACGCTTGGCATTCAGGCCAAAGAGTTCAATCTTGGTTTCATCAGACCTGAGAATCTTGTTTCTCATGGTCTGAATCCTTTAGGTGCCTTTTGGCAAACTCCAAGCGGCCTGTCATGTGCCTTTTACTGAGGCGTTGCTTCAGTCTGGCCGCTCTACCATAAAGGCCTGATTCGTGGACTGCTGCAGAGATGGGAGAACCTTCCAGAAGGACAACCATCTCCACGGAGGAACTCTGTCAGAGTGACCATCGGGTTCTTGGTAACCTCCCTAACCAAGGCCCTTCTCCCCCAATTGCTCAGTTTGGCCAGGCGGCCAGCTCTAGGAAGAGTCTTGGTGGTTCCAAACTTCTTCCATTTAAGAATGATAAAGGCCACTGTGGTCTTGGGGACCTTCAATGCTGCAGACATTTTTTGGTACCCTTCCACAGATCTGTGCCTCGACACAATCCTGTCTTGGCGCTCTACCAACAATTCCTTCGACCTCATGGCTTGCTTTTTCTCTGACATGCACTGTCAACTGTGTGATCTTACATAGACAGGTGTGTGCCTTTCTAAATCATGTCCAATCAACTGAATTTACCACATTTGGACTCCGAAGTTGTAGAAACATCTCAAGGATGATCAATGGAAACAGGATGCATCTGAGCTCAATTTCGAGTCTCATAGCAAAGGGTCTGAATACTTATGTAAATAAAATGTTTGTTTTTTAATACATTTGCTGACATTTCTAAAAACCTGTTTTCACTTTGTCATTATGGGGTATTGTGTGTAGATTGATGAGGAAAATTTTAATTTAATCAATTTTAGAATAAGGCTGTAACGTAACAAAATGTCAAGGGATCTAAATACTTTCCGAATGCACGTAGGCTATGCGCAGCACTTCGTTCAATTTATCGAATCAGTTATAGTTTTCTTGCTCAAACCGCGAGCCCCACCTGTAAAACTCAGACATTTCTCTCAAAACACATGGATGTCGATTCGCATGGGACTAGTATTAGCAGAGGAAACAGTAAGTTATTCTGGTTAGTCAATGTCCAGATTTCAGCTTCCATTTAACTCATCTAAACAGTAGGCTACAGTTTCCTTGACATAGGCCTATTTGAAGTCTCGTTTTGTGATTGGCGAATTTGTATAGCGCCTCACAATCATCCTCTTTACAGTGGCGACGCGTCATTCAGGGCAGGTGGGGCAGAGCCGCATACATGAGTTAATAAAGCCGCATACAAACATGGTCTCTTTTTTGCTTTCTTGAGTAAGGCAGCTCCAAAATGCAGGTGTTTCAGCCTAGCTCAGTGCTTTCTGTGGTGGTGGGGCAGCCAGCAGAAAATACGGCGCGTAGGGGTTGGTAATGTTCTCTAGTTGCGCCGTGATTGGCTCAGTGTTCTGTCACTCATGGGGACACTACGTCACCGCAAAATCTACGGGTAGAGCTCGAAAATTCAAGCCCCTTGGGTGCTGCCATATACTTATATTAGAAGTGCCCATCCAAGAAGGCTCAAGGTCATTGGCCACAGATAAAATGTCAAATCACGTTATATCTACCGTAGCTTTGATTGGACTGATCATGTCAACATCATACTTTCAAAATCTTAGCTAGCAAGCTAGACAAGCAGTCAATCATGCATCAAGTCGGCAATCTACTGGCAAATCCTTTTCAGTCCTTGTCATATGAAGAGAAATTATACATAAAACGTATCAGTGCTCATCGGCCATAAACATTACACAACAAGTTGGAAATCGCAAATTCAACAATGAGTGCTAAGGCACCACTGCAGCCCCGGGTTCGATCCCAGGCTGTGACACAGCCTGCTGTGACCAGGAGACCCATGAGGCGGCGCACAATTGGCCCAGCGTCGTCCGGGTTAGGAGAGGGTTTGACTGGCCGGGATGTCCTTGTTTCATCGTGCTCTAGCGACAACTTGTGGCGGGCCGGGCACCTGCAAGCTGACTTCGGTCGTCAGTGTTTCCTCCAACACATTGGTACGGCTGGCTTCCGGGTTAAGCGTGCAGTGTGTCAAGAAGCAGTGCGGCTTGGCTCTTGACCTTCGCCGAGTCCGTAGGGGAGTTGCAGCGATGAGACAAGATCGTAACTACCAATTGGATATCAGGAAAAAGGAGAAAAGTTTGAATACATTGGCCATGCTGTCAATCCAGCAGGACTTCTGCCGCGTTCAAAACAACTGGAAACTCGGAAATCTCAGACTTCAGTGAGTTAAAGACAACTGGGAACTGAAAACTAGCTCAGACTGGGAAAATACGAAAAAAATTTAAACGGTCATCCAACTCGGAATTCCATGTCGGGATTTCGGGCCTTTTTCTAGAGCCCACAAGAAGGACCGCCGCGCCACCTTCCTGTTCAAGTGAGCACAGCACAACAAGGTGAATCCAAAAATGTATTGTATGCTGCTGCATAAATGATATAATATGCCAGGGAGATATGTATCCTGCAGCAAAGAAAGTAATACTAAGTGTATGTTGTGTAGTAAGCTGTTAGTAGCCCATGTGCCTCACCCTAATAATTTGGTCCCTTTCCGCCTCATAATTTAGCCTACTGTTCTGACTTGGTGGTGCACACGTAGCCTATAGCCTGTTTTAGAGAAATCTAATCATTGAATATTGTAAGAGCTTTCATTGTCCGCTTATATGCCCCCTTTATTTATCCTACGTTTCTGTCGCTGTATATTTCAAAAGAGCTTAACAAATAGTTATTGACTACATCCGTTCTAGCTCGCTCATTAACATCTTAATCCAAATTACGGATTGCCTCTTATCCGCTTGTCGTCCCCTTATGCCATAGTTTGTAAATCTCAATTGTCAGTAGAAACCACATTTGTTTAAGCAAGTCAGCCATATCAGCTATGTTTTTTTTAAAGGCAGTAAATGAGGCTGAATTAACTGTTTAGCCAGGTGTAGCAGTGGTAAGGATTCACTACATGGTGCTGAAAAGAAAGCTCTGCTGTTGGGACAGCTTTATGTAGGCCCTAATAGTTTGTGGGCACCGTTATAGTGAAATTAATGTATTGTTTAGTGTTGTGGGCTTTGCTGGCATGCATCCCATGTTTTTTTTTTTGTTGAGTTTGCCCAACCAAGATTTACATGCTAAAATCGCCACTGCTCTTTCACCACTTCAAATCTTTTCCAAACATTACTTTTCTGGCCCTCCCTTCTCTTTATTTTTTACTCTCCTTTTCCAGCTTTTGTCTAATTGAATTAAACATTTCAACAATATCCTTTTTGCCTCCGTGGACTGATAGTTTTTTCTGCCAGTTCCCAAAAGCATTATTTGGCGATTGGCTGTGTAGACAATTTGGCGCGCATACAGTTAAACCCTGCAATTTAGGCTTATCCACTAATACCATAAAGCCTAAAATAATGCAAGAAAAACCGCAATGTAGAATCTATAAATTAATAAATCCTTATATGTATAATTATTTTGCAAAGTATTGTTTATCTTTATTCAACCTCCCGCCACCCACCCGCCCTTCAGCCACACAATATTTAATGACCTTAAACCCATCCACCCCTCAGATATAACCGTGGGACTGCGGGTTATGAGTCAACCCGCGCATCACTAAATGACTTGCCCAGGTAGTCCCTCCCCGTTTCAGTCCGTTTGATGCCGAATGAACATGAACCAGGGTGACGAGGCATCAGGCAGGGGATTCTAGCCCGGCTATGCTCTGGTGGAGTTGAGTGAGTCAGAACAGGGAGCAGTCTTTACATAACCCATCATGCTGCAGTCAAAATCCGGCAGGCGGTGTCAGCTATCTCACACTGCCCTCTACGTCCACCCACCTAAGGAGCTGTTCGTGAACCTCAGGAAACAGCAAAGGGAGCACACCCCTATCCACATCGATGGGACCGCAGTGAAGGCGGAAAGCTTCAAGTTCCTCGGCGTACACATGACTGACAATCTGAAATGGTCCACCCACACAGTGTGGTGAAGAAGGTGCAATAGCGCCTCTTCAACCTCAGGAGGCTGAAGAAATTCGGCTTGGCCTCTAAGACCCTCACAAACTTTTACAGATGCACAATTGAGAGCATCCTGTCGGGCTGTATCACCGCCTGGTACGGCAACTGCACCACCCGCAACCGCAGGGCTCTCCAGAGAGGGGTACGGTCTGCCCAACGCATCACCGGGGGCACACTGCCTGCCCTCCAGGACACCTACAGCACCCGATGTCACAGGAAGGCCAAAAAGATCATCAAGGACATCAACCACCCGAGCCATGGCCTGTTCACCCCACCATCATCCAGAAGGCGAGGTCAGTACAGGTGCATCAAAGTTGGGACCAAGAGACTGAAAAACATATTCTATCTCAAGGCCATCAGACTGTTAAATAGCCATCACTAGCCGGCTACCACCCGGTTACTCAACCCTGCACCTTAGAGGCTGCTGCCCTATATAAATAGACATGGAATCACTTTAATAATGTTTACATATTGCTTTACTCATCTCACATGTATATACTGTATTCTATTCTACTGTATTTTAGTCAATGCCACTCCGACATTGCTCGTCCTAATATTTATATATTTCTTAATTCCATTATTTTAGATTTGTGTGTATTGTGGTGAATTGTTAGATACTACTGCACTGTTGGAGCTAGGAACACAAGCATTTCGCTACACCCGCAATAACATCTGCTAAATATGTGTATGTGACCAATTTGATTTGATTAGGAACACCTTCCAAATATGGAGTTACACCCCCTTTTGCCCTTCGAACAGCCTCAATTCGTTGGGGCATGGACTCTACAAGGTGTCGAAAGCATTCCACAGGGATGCTGGCCGATGTTGACTCCAATATTTCCCACAGTTGTGTCAAGTTGGCTGGATGTCCTTTGGGTGGTGGACCATTCTTGATACACACAGGAAACTGTTGAGCCTGAAAAACCCAGCAGCGTTGCAGTTCTTGACACACTCAAACCGGTGCGCCTGGCACCTACTACCATACTCCGTTCAAAGGCACTTAAATCTTCACCCTCTGAATGGCACACAAACAAACAATCTATGTCTCAAGGCTTAAAAATCCTTCTTTAACCTATCTCCTCACCTTCATCTACACTGATTAAAGTGGATTTAACAAGTGACATCAATAAGGGATCATAGCTGTCACCTGGATTCACCTGGTCAGTCTGTCATGGAAAGAGCAGGTGCTCGTAATGTTTTGTACACAGTTTATGCTGGTGAAATTTAACATTTTGATCATTGCAAGGAGTTGGCCCTGTGGCCACTTTGAAAGCATAGGGATGGGCACCTTTGCATCGGAAGATCTGTATTCATAAAGTGTCTAGGATCAGGCCCCCTCTGTCCATTCCTTATAATCTAAAAGGCAAAACTGATCCTACAATGAGACGTTTTATGAACCCGAGCCCTGGAGTGAACCAGAGCTAAATGTGTGTGTCTGTCTATCTATATCTATATATATTTTTTTTAAGGTTCCGAGGCATGGCTGCATTAGCTTGAAAATAAGATCTCACCCCCCCAAAAAAATAAAATACTTACCATTCCATATGCCATCATTCCCGTCGGCGTCGTTGCAGGGAAGGCCATGACAGATGGTGCCTGTGATGACAAGCAAAGATGATCACACAATAAACCAGGACACTCAGTCACTTTCACGCAAAGTTAGCATATAACTAAGTGTAAATAACGACAGTTTTATATTCATGTTTATTTAGTTCATTAATCACTTTTGCAAAATAACAGGTGCAAATGCTTAGTCAATTTGGTCCGTATAGTTCCCGCCTCTCCAGAAACAACCCACCTGAACAAAGTTGTCTTTGTTCATCTCTCAGACAAGCTACAATTGTCCCATTCACATGCAACACTTCAGTCACATTGCCTGCCTGCTTCCACTTTGGCAAGACTAATGGCACATCTGGGAAACATTTGGCATGCCTGTCCTTATTCCCCCTAGTTTACCCTTACAGTGTGTGTTAGGGTGAGAGAGAGAGCCCTGAAGCAAGAAGCTGTTACTTGCAGGTGCAGAGCTGCTCTTCTGAAAAAGACAGAGAAGGGGGGCTTTTATAGAGAAACTGCTAGACTCTCAAACAGCCCTCAGTGTAGTAACAAACCCCGATTTGTTTCATCACAGGCCATTCAGTTGCATGAAAAGGCACCCTCAGGAAGGAAATATTTAATTAGCAAATCAAGCCATTGAAAAACGGAAAGAATGAACAAGTGGACGTATATAAAACATAAATGTGGGTTTCATTACATAGTCAGCACTTGTTTCGATAGTCCAACACCCATTTTTCAACTTCTCACATTGATCAAATGCTTTGCATAAAAGCATACTCGGCAGACAATATCGGCCATGCAAAACGATTGCAGACTTGAATAGGAAAATATGGAGGTAAATATCAGGTTCTGGAGAAGCTCACTCCCTGCTACTCTACCTCTGCATTAGTCATCATAGCCCAGCCCCTTCTGACATTTGACAACAACACTAAACACAATGAGATTTCAGGCCACGGAGTCCACTGTGGAAGGTTTAGCGTAAATCACAGTCAATTCAATGGGACAGAAACCATTCCTAGCAACCACTTTGTTGCATGGCAGTAAAGTTCTGATTCAAAGGACTCATCAGAAAGTGTTCAGGGTGAGGCGAAAAAACTAAAGTTTATGTTGCTTAAAACATTATTTGAAGTATCTGAGTTTTCCTAACACAAACTTTTGGAAACCAGTTTTGATTGAGTAGCCCAAAGGTTTACATCTTACAAGGCCATCTCAATCAAACATAACGCTTACAAATATTGGTGTACAGCAGTTTTTTTGGGGGGGATGTCAAGTATCAGGGAGACTGAACATCCAAACATCCAACAAGACAGCGACAATTTTTTAAAATCTGTATTTCCCTTCAAAACAATGGCCGCTTTCAACGGCTAGAAAAGGTGAGTGTCATTATTCTCGGTGACCAGGGTAACCACCGTAATGAAAAAACATTGACTTTTTTGGTCATTGATTTTACTACCATTAACCTGCCACTGAATTATCAGTTAGAATGTGGCAAATCTTAACTCTGGGTTTTCACCAGATACTATTTATAATGACCAAACGGAAAATCAGTAATTTTCAATGAAAGGAGGTGATGTGCGGAGACTTGACTGTTGGTGATGCTATCAGAGTTGCGCAAGGTTGAACTTTATGCAAATCATGAGCAAAGTCGCTTTGCAATAATAATCAAATCGTGGTAGGTCTCGCTAGCCAGCTTTGACACTGTGCTGGATAGGCTCCCAGCCAACATGCTGTTTTGCACACTGTTCAGAAGAAATAACCGCGAGGGAAAATCTAGGAGATGCCTTACAGCAAAGTAATATCTGGTTAAAACATAGCATAAAACATGTTAGTTATAGATCATACAGCTACCCAAGATCCTACCCCAGTTTCTCATCCTTCCTCCCATTGGCCTCAACAGTATCAATAGACAACGATAGCATGGTCTTTCGGCATATTTCCTTAACAGTGGACACTTGATAATAGCTGACTAGGCTATTATTTTTTTTTAAGAATGCTTATTTAACATTCTTATGGAACACTATACCCACTCACAAAACATTTTTGGAAACCCTTCACTTGAACCTTCAGTCATGAGCTTGGATTACACCGTCTTAATAATGACATTTGAAAGTGTTGTGAACAGGCGAGATCAGCTTATGGAAACAGACCTTGCTAACTTTTACAGAGTTGGGGTGGTCTAGTGGTTAACACCACCACCCTCAACACATACGTGAAGGGCACACAGTAGCAAAACGTGCGTTCTTATTGTAGAAATTCAGATAGAGTCACCCTACTAAACTATATTGTCATGTTATGACTGTCATGATGTCATAACAGTTGTCATTATTATACAGGTCATTATCACCCTCATAATGCAGGCTCTGAGTAAGGTGTGACCACAAGTTCAATAAAAAAGACGGCAAAGGATTATAAAAAATTTCACTAGGTGTAACGACTGTCCATGGACGTATTCTTATAGTCTAGAGACATGTCGTTAGACCTAGTATAAACCAGCCTTTCGAGAACAAAGGGCTGAGCTGAGGAGGAGAGGTCAGTCATGACAGAACATGCAGTCGCATCTGTGTTAGATTGAAGTCAGCAGGTCGTAAGGCGCCCACGGTGCAGACCGCAGGGTGGGTGATGAGTGACCCAGGCCTCTTGGCCCACAAGTCAGAGAGAACGCTTGGCTGGGTGAATGTGTGGGATTAATACCAGGCATGCCAGCTTTGGTCAAAGAGCAGGAAATGTTACAACCATTGAGACTTACGTATTGTGGGAAATGCATTCCGTTCTGTATTTTTTCCCCAGGAGAACAATTATACAATGCAGCAGACATTTGAGACGGAGATTAGAAAATATTGTAAGAATAAAAAAAATACAAGTTTAGTTCACACAGTAAAAACAAACACACACACTAACAAAGGCAGTTGGTGCTTTCTGTCCATATGATCCGTATGCACCAGGAACTTAAACCAAGCAGCGTTTGGGTTGAATAAACAATTCCAAAAGCAGATGAGATAATGGCACATTTCCTTTCATAAATCGTATAATTTATATTGATCAATGCATTCAAAAATTTTTATCAGAACTTTAGAAACTATAGTTAAGACTTATACTGAACAAACCTACCATGGTGGCAGGGTTCCATGTGGTAGAGGGAGCAGTCTTTGGTTGCCAATTGTTTCCACCTGTCAACTTCTTCTCACCAGGCTGACTCCAATGGATATCACTAAATAAATATTTGAAATGTTAATTATTTTCATTTAACTGCCACATCAGTATGGTAAATAAAAGTCCCCTGTAGCTCAGTTGGTAGAGCATGGCGCTTGCAACGCCAGGGTTGTGGGTTCGTTTCCCACAGGGGGCCAGTATGAAAATGTATGCACTCACTAACTGTAAGTCACTCTGGATAAGAGTGTCTGCTAAATGACTAAAATGTAAAAAAAAGTGATTCCAGTTTAGTTATCATTGCATTCTTACTTTTTTGCCACACCATTGCCAATTCCCAAATCTGAAAAGGAAAGAGAATGCATTGTCAGTTGAGTGCATAGAGCCACTGACTTGACAGTGTCCAATAAAGCTGGCATGTGACACTTCATCTGGAAGCTGGTCAGCTAAAAATGTTGAGTATCCATCAATAGCACATATGCAGTGGACCAGTATAGTAAAGTGGGAGAAAGGTCTAAGAAGCATGTTAATGATACATACTGCCCACAAGGTTGGCCAAGGACGAGTCCAGGTCATCAGACACAAGCTTCCCAGGCTGCTGCCCGCAGGGGGTTAGCACCTGGCTGGGCGAGGAGGCCACTGTGGGTATGAGGATGCCACCTAAAACATCGTTTTAAAAGAAAAAAGGGGGCAGGGTGGAGGGTAGGAGAGTAAAAACAAGGTAGTAAAAGAACGCCACAGACGACACACAACAACGACACACAACACCAGAGACGAAACAGGTAAGAGGATGTTGGTTAACGTGAGCAAAATGGGAAGCAGGTGTCGCATGTGAAAATTACAATGAAGTTGCTGGCTGACCAGGACTAAGGAGTATGTAGTCAACTCACCCAGTCATGCATATGCCATGCAAAAGCCAAGGCCCAAAGTGTGTGTTCACCCAATGAACAAGGGAGAGAAACAAAACATTGGTGAGATTGTGAGCGAAGCGCCCCAAAATCCACACATTACATTCATGTGTACATTCTCTGCTCTTCACTAAAACTTTATTGAGCACCAAAAGGCACTTTGCTGCCAAATGCACCCATCGGTGACGTGCTTATGACTCCATAGGCATAACTACTCAGGGGCAGTAGGCTATATTGAGAGAGATTGAAATAGTGCCAATACTAATTTCCTAAGCTCTTCCATTTTCCTTAAAGATCATGCAAGATTAGACAATGTGATGGAGGAATAAAATGACTAGCTGGACTTTAAAGGAATAATATACTAAAAAACGTAAAAATCATGCATTTTACATCCTATGATGTATCATGGAATGTTTTTGATTTCCAGTAAGTGCTTTATCTTGGAGACAGTTGTAATAAAAATGGACCAAGTACTAATACTGGCTGTATTTTGAAAGTTATACATCTTGAAAACTTGATTGCTGACATGCAAAACATTCTGGGACTATATCAATATGAATGAAACAAATACCAAAATATAGTTTTGTTGTGTTATGTTACAGTGTAATGCTGAGGAAAGCAGTACCCTGAGTCTTTGGGTTCTATTCATGACAAACTGCCATGTTGCAGGCCCCGGCAGTGAAAGACTTCAAGAAGTGCTAGCTAAAGAAGCTCAAAAGGCACTATAGCAGACCTTGCCAGTTCTGAAACCCGCCATGTCTCGAATGACGGACAAGTAATTGAAAATAGTGCATGTGAATCCCTGAGGGAAGTCTGTGCTTTCCCATCCAAAATAGCACCAAAAAAATATCTAACATAATCATGAATACCGGTACTTATTTTGGAAAACTTTGAAGCAAATCATTCATGCCCATATTTCATGGTGGTAAATTTTCTCAATCATTGATCAAGCACTCGCTGCAAGTATTTTGAAGTAATTTCCAAAACATCCAATCCCCAAGCACTGCGATGGCCCATGAGGTGAGTTGCCACCAGTCATGAGGCGAGTTGGACCCAGTGGGCAGCAGAGTGGATGTGGCGCCCATGGGAGAAGCATTATGTTGCCCCTAGACACTGTTCTAAGTTCAGCTTTGTGATTCCCCCCTGATGGTTAAGGTTCGAATTAGGAGAGGGTAAGCTGATCCTTGAGCTGTGCCTAAGGGTAACTTCTATGTGGAGCTTGTGCATGTGATGAGAGGGATAGGGAGTTGGGAGAGGTAGGGGGATGTGTGATCTTTACCAGCAGAGTCCACGTTGTTACCAAACACAGAGTCAAAGTCGACATTAAGGCCTCTGGCGGTCTGAGGCTGCGGGGTGGGAGATGCTGAGAACCCTGGGTCAAAGGAAGCAGAAGAGGGTTGGGGGCTGATATTAGTTGAGGCATTAATCAAGCTTTCTGGTGCAAAATGGAAGTATTTCTTTCACTTGTTAACTTAAGTATGATGGTTCCACCATCTTCAGCCATCTTGCGGACACCCTTCTTGTCCATTCAAATCTATTCTGTACACCCAAGTTTTCTTTTCGGGCCAGAGATAAGACAAGGGGACAGTAGGAATGGCAAGCCCCAGGTACTTACCTCCAAATAGACCTGCTACAGCGGGGGGCTCAGATTGAAAGAGAGGAGTGGTAGGGTAAGATGCTGGCCCACAGAAGGAGTCTGACACACAACCAGAGCCAAGCAGGAGGAATGGACAGCAAACAGAGGGGGTTTTAGAAGGCACGTTGAGAAACAAGATGAATGAAAAGTATAGTTCCAGAAAAGTACGTGCAGAAGAAGATAGTCAAAATTGAAAAGTAAAATCTAGCAGAGCAGTTTGTGAAAAGGAAGGAATTCTTCAAAAAGCCAAACGCAAAACACTAGCACTAAAAGCAAACGGCAATCAGGAAAGCAAGTAGACTAGAGCAAACATGAACCCGGCGTAGGTTCAGGGTCCTATGTTTCCAGAAAACATAGGTCAGTTGGATTCCCCATCATAGTACCTGAGATAAACTGCTCTATCCGCACTGTGTGCTCATGATCAGATGCAATGGAGGTGCTCGAATCAATAAAGGGATTGTAATGATCTGGAGAATCAAAAATATAATACAAAATAAATATAAAATTCAAGCAACAATGTGATTGTTTTCCTTATCACTTTAAAAATTCAAAAACAAGTGACAGAAGTCTTATGTTACATTATATGCTATGAACATACATGGGTAAGGAAACAGAGTGAATGTAAATCTTGTGTCATCATGGCACACAGTCAAACCAAAGCAAATAATATACTGTAAGGGTTTTAGGTAATGGTGCTAGCAATTGACAAAGACCACACGGTCGAAATGCATCAGCTTTTTAAAAATAAAAAAGAGCACCATGAACTTAAAACATTGTTGGTGAGGTCATTTATGGGAGATGCTTTCACCTTTCCTTATTTGGAATACCAAGGATCTACAATGTCTCCGATAAGCACCGGATTCCTGAAAGAACGTTGGTAGCGCCAGCACATCAAACCACTACATCATATACCGTATGTAAACACAATCACATGCACCCACACAGCTTGAGTTGGAAATACTAGGAGAAAGAGGGCATAATGGTGCATGCAGGCTGAATATGACAATGGGCACAATTTGACAACGCCACCATAATAGAGAAATAAAGAAAAATTTTGTTTACCACCAAACATTTCATGACTGGGTGTCCTAGAACTAACACCATCGGAAGATTCAACAGGTAGGTGGACAGCATCAACAACAGGGTGTGATAGGAAAGGGTTAAAGTTTGGAATGGAGTCGTAGACAGCTTCTGTAGAAATGAAAGGATCTACACAGGCAAAGGGAACAAACAGAAGAAGAGAACCGGGAGATGTTAGTAGAGGACGATGAGTCAGGTTAAACGAAGCGTGCAGAAACACAACACAGGGTGCGGCAGAACATAAATCCCATGCCAGAATTCTTCATGAACTGTGAGTTTTCGTATCACAAATACTCAAAGTATCATTGCAAGGAGATAAAACAGCCTTATGTTGTCACCCAGAGTCACAATAATTGTATCTAAGCTATAGCAAGCAATATTTGACATGAAGCAGGTTCTTTCATCACATGCATCTAACCCCATAGTGTGTTTACACCAAAGGCTATATACTAAACATGTGCACCAGTCCAAAATGTTCACTTGACATGAAACAAAGACAGCGCCTTAAAAGGGACACGTCGGGATTTTGGCAGAGGCCCTTTATCTACTTCCCCAGAGTCAGATGAACTTGTGGATACCATTTTTATGTCTCTGTGTCCAGTATAAAGGAAGTTAGAGGTACTTCCGCGAACCAGTCCTAACTAGCATTAGTTCAATGACTGGAAGTCTATGGGTATAGACTTCCAGTCATTGCGCTAACGCTAGTTAGCATTGGCTTGCGAAAGTACCTCTAACTTCCTTCATACTAGACACAGAAATATACAAATGGTATCCACTAGTTCTTCTGACAAGTACATCTGGAAACCAAATATTAAAATTGAACCAATGCAGCACATTTGTTGTAAAGGTTTTTAAAAAGTATACTTGATAAAACTATAAAAACCTGGAACTTTGCAGGACCGGCAAAAAGTAACAGTAAATTCACACTGTATGTCACAGTATGAGAGAACCACCACTCCCTCAATGACTACAGTATTAGAATAAAACACAACAAAGAACAATGTTTTTAGTTGAGGGACACCAAACTTGGTGTATTTGTAAGTGAAAAGACAAACACAGTTAGGTTGGTTTGTATCTAATCATTTCAACCTTATCATTATTTACTTTCCATTGACACAAGACCCTGAATTCCAAAGCACACACAACATTACAAGGCACTCAAGATAAAGGTGCCTCTTAATTTGGCACCTCCGTCATGAAGTTTAAATACCAATGCCATGAATGACAACCGGAACAGTCAAGTGTAGCTCCCCTGTAGCTCAGTTGGTAGAGCATGGCGCTTGCGACGCCAGGGTTGTGGGTTCGTTTCCCACGGGCGGCCAGTATGAAAATGTATGCACTCACTAACTGTAAGTCGCTCTGGATAAGAGCGTCTGCTAAATGACTAAAATGTAATGAATGAAGGACAAAAGGTGTCATAGCAATCAGGTAAATTAATAACTTGAATAATACTATGAATAAATAAGTTTACAGTCATGATACAAATGGGCCAGAGTTGCTGACAGTTTGTCTAGCAAACTACCTAACTGTGATTTAACTGTTGATCGACTTTAGCTGATATTAAGAGAGCGGCCTTACCACCCAATTTCTAATTCAAGTTCACCAATAGCTTTCAGGAGTTAGGTCAAATACACAAGTTACAGTACCTTGCAAAAGTATTCATCCCCCTTGGCGTTTTTCCTATTTTGTTGCATTACAATCTGTAATTTAAATGGATTTTTATTTGGATTTCATGTAATGGACATACACAAAATAGTCCAAATTGGTGAAGTGGAATGAAATAAATAACGGAAAAGCGGTGCGTGCATATGTATTCACCCCCTTTGCTATGAAGACCCTAAAGATCTGGTGCAACCAATTACCTTCAGAAGTCAAATAATTAGTTAAATAAAGTCCACCATTATATATATATATATATATATATATATACATACATACATACATACATACATACATACATACATACACACACATATACATGCATACATACATGCATACAACTGTTCTGAAAGGCCCCAGAGTCTGCAACACCACTAAGCAAGGGGCACCACCAAGCAAGGGGCACCACCAAGCAAGCGGCACCATAAAGACCAAACAGGTCAGGGACAAAGTTGTGGAGAAGTACAGATCAGGGTTGGGTTATAAAAAAATATCATTAACTTTGAACATCCCACGGAGCACCATTAAATCCATTATTAAAAAATTGAAAGAATATGGCACCACAACAAACCTGCCAAGAGAGGGCCACCCACCAAAACTCACGGACCAGGCAAGGAAGGCATTAATCAGAGAGGCAACAAAGAGACCAAAGATAACCCTGAAGGAGCTGCAAAGCTCCACAGCAGAGATTGGAGTATCTGTCCATAGGACCACCTAAAGCCGTACACTCCACAGAGCTGGGCTTTACGGAAGAGTGGCCAGAAAAAAGCCATTGCTTAAAGAAAAAAATAAGCAAACACGTTTGGTGTTCGCCAAAAGGCAAGTGGGAGACTCCCCAAACATATGGAAGAAGGTACTCTGGTCAGATGAGACTAAAATTGAGCTTTTTGGCCATCAAGGAAAACGCTATGTCTGGCGCAAACCCAACACCTCTCATCACCCCGAGAACACCATCCCCACAGTGAAGCATGGTGGTGGCAGCATCATGCTGTGGGGATGTTTTTCCATCGGCAGGGACTGGGAAACTGGTCAGAATTGAAGGAATGATGGATGGCGCTAAATATAGAGAAGTTCTTGAGGGAAACCTGTTTCAGTCTTCCAGAGATTTGAGACTGGGACTGAGGTTCACCTTCCAGCAGGACAATGACCCTAAGCATACTGCTAAAGCAACACTCGAGTGGTTTAAGGGGACACATTTAAATGTCTTGGAATGGCCTAGTCAAAGCCCAGATCTCAATCCAATTGAGAATCTGTGGTATCATTTAAAGATTGCTGTACACCAGCGGAACCCATCCAACCTGAAGGAGCTGGAGCAGTTTTGCCTTGAAGAATGGGCAAATATCCCAGTGGCTAGATGTGCCAAGCTTATAGAGACATACCCCAAGAGACTTGCAGCTGTAATTACTTCAAAAGGTGGCTCTACAAAGTACTGACTTTGGGGGGGGTGAATAGTTATGCACGCTCAAGTTCTCTGTTTTTTTGTCTTATTTCGAATCTTCAAAGTGGTAGGCATGTTGTGTAAATCAAATGATACAAACCCCCCCCAAAAAAATCTGGTTAATTCCAGGTTGTAAGGCAACAAAATAGGAAAAATGCCAAGGGGGGGTGAATACTTTCGCAAGCCACTGTATATCCCCCACCAGCAAACTTAAGTTAATAAGCTGTTTAAGTAGGCACAGGCTTGCTTGGACATGTATCCACTATGACATTTGTACAGGCCTATCACATTAGTTTACCCAGAGAAATACAATGAAAGAGTGTGTGTGTGTCTGTATGTATGTAGAGTCAATAAGGGGTGTAAAACAGGCATCCACGGTGTGACGGGAGCTCTCACCTCCCCATGTGTTGGCTGTCGGTAGGCCACTGGAGATGGGCAGTGCCTGCTGCTGAAACGCAGGCTGCAAGTCCAGCAGGTCGCTCGCCGCCTTGGAAGTGCTTGAGTGGGGAGGAGGAAGAGAAGTAGAAAAGACAAAAAGACACAGTCTCCCAAAAGCAAAACCCCAAACTCTACCGTAGCCTTTTCAAAAGGTTTTCATAACGCTCAAGGTAGAAGTTGTATCTAGCAGAGGATGGGGGGGGGGGGGAACTTTCTACCTATTCCTTACTCCCACCCCTCACCTACAAAAAAAAGGGTTAAAACAATCCCAAACATTTTAAGCACACACACTGAAGACAAACTCTGCAGTCATTTTTAAGCAGTCGAGTGGGAGAAACGGTGGTCTCTCTGAAAGTCACATGCAATCAATACCCTCTGTACAGCCAGAAAGGCTCCTTGAACAGCTACCATGATCTGCTTCTAACATGGGAATGCAATACGTTCTAGCCGTGCAGTTAAGCAACAGCACCCTTGCCATTCACCTTTACGTTGGAGCTACAATTGAATAATTCTTATTTTTAATGCTTACATTTATGCATGAGATTATTTTTGAGAAGTACATTGACATTCGTGCAGCTGTGGCACTACAGATGCGTTCCACTGGCATCAGTTTCATTAGGTGGGCAAAGGCACAGGAAGGAGTGTGTAAGAATAGATGGGCAGGCCTATTAATAGTGTTTGGCTCTATGGTTACATAGCACTGACTGTCTAGTCTGGCTTCTCTAGGAATAGGCCCTGAGCTACTGAGCAGTGGCTTGCTAGTGTGGAATGAGGGGGAGGTTTGCCCAGTCTAAATTCAACAACCTCAACCACTAGGCTATTATTAATTCCCCACTCAAAGATCTGAAACAACTGAATGGGTAAGCAAATGTAAACATAAGATACTATTCCCTATAGGGCTCTCGTCAAAGGTAGTGTACTTTATAGGGAATATGGTGCCATTTGGGACACAACCATAAACTCCACAAGGAGCTATGATTATATCAGTGCCTGGGCACTATGCATGTAACCTAGTATTTCGGCCAACTCCGCCACTTTTACATTAATGTGCGTGTGCGCTGGAATGTTGATGTGTACTTAACAGAATGTAATTACAATAGTAGACATGGGTACATAAAACCACTACAGATAACTGCCAAAATGAAGGAAACACCAACATAGTGTCTTAGTAGGGCGTTGGGCAACCACGAGCCAGTACAGCTTCAATGCACCTTGGCATAGATTCTACAAGTGTCTGGAACTTTATCGGAGGGATGCTACACCATTCTTCCAGGAGAAATTCCATCATTTGGGGTTTTGTTGATGGTGGTGGAAAACGCTGTCTCAGGCACCACTCCAGAATCTCCCATAAGAGTTCCATTGGGTTGAGATCTGGTGACTGAGACAGCCATGTGTGGCATGGATATGGCTAAGGGCTAGGATAGAATGGGTGCTCTCACCTGTTTGTGAAGCTGGGCGTGGAGAAGAGGTCGATGGCCGGTGCTGTGTTGATGGTCCCTCCGTCCATGGACACAGGGGAGGCAGCCGTGGTGACAGAGAAAGAAGGCCCCTTCTGGAGTTCCTTTAGACGATGCTCCTAAGTGGAACAGGACAAATTCAACAAAACCGAACACCCAGCCCTACCTACAGTATACTGGCCAGATCAATTAAAATACAAGCTCTGAAAATGTTAATTTTTAACTTAATTTAAATGGCGGTAGGGAGTCACTGGAATCATCAGGCAATGACTGATGACCTCATGAGAACAACCTATGAGCTAAAAAAAGATCCCAAAATGCTGAAAAGCCAGAACAGATTAAACCCAGTAGGGCAATAAGCAGAGAGAGCGAGGGCACTAGAAGGAAAATGTACCTTCAGCGCTTTTAGGCGAGCCTGCTCTTCCTCCAGAGCTGCCTGTTTTTCCCTCTCGTCCACTTTGGTGAAAGATATGCCCGTGTTGGCCAGAGAGGAGACGGCGTTGGAGAGTGTGCTAGCCCTTGATGGACAGAAAAAGAGGAAGAGAGAGAGAGACAGGGGTCAGTTAGTGGGGGGAAAATTGTCAAAAGTGCTGTGCTGGCATTAGCAGAGCTCTACAAGCTCAGTAATAGAAAGTGGTGCATATTTTTACAACTGCACTTTGATAGTTGAGGGCTACAATACTAAACAGGAGGTTGGCATAACATAGAAAGGATTTCTGCTTGAGTGGGATAGTTCCATTTTATAATACACTAAACAGAAAACCTGTATGAGCACTGATGGTCAGTGCACATAATTATAGTGCATTCAAAAGACACAAAAAAGAAACAAAAATCAAATGCCCCTGATATTATTAACAATATAGGACTTGCATAGATTGAAGATAAAAACACTGCAACTGTAGCTCCCGGTGCATTTGTCAATATTTTCAAGGAAACAACTGGCAAAACACAAATGAAAAGCATACATCGGACCACAGTAACAAAACATATTGTTGGGATTGCTGCCCACCAACAAACACGTCAGCTCCAACTCAAACCCACTTGCTAAATGTGGTGTCTGAGCAAACAGGCTTTGTCTGAGTGGACTGCATTGTACTGGCAGTTGGCAGTGAGCAAAGGGAAGGGAAAGGCCTACCTGCTGGCTGCTGTTGAATCTTTCACCTTCTTCCCTTCTAAAGAAGCCAAATGCTGCTCCAAGGCATCTAAGAGGCTACTGGGGGCCTATTATAATGGAAAGACACAGTGAGTTCAAAGTTTGGAGGAACATTTTTTAAAATCACAACCAGGTAACAGCAGACGGAAACACAAACAGTAAGCATGCTCAGCTATTTCACAATGCACACAAAGAGAACGTACTAGGCTTACAAAACACAGAAAGAGAGTGAGATACAGATACTTACACAAACTGTTATCTGAAGATGGAAAGTTAAGGAAAGATACAGAATATAAAGGTGGTAATTGTCAGAGATAATAAAATAGGTTTTGGGAGAAAAAAGGTACCTACTGTAACTAAAGGAATATCTATTTAAATCCAAAACCGTCCAAATACAAAGCAAAAATGAGGGACCTTGTAAAATACTGCTTGTCTTGGTAAAGCACCATCTGAACATGGTCATAAGAAAAGTAAAAACATAATGTTAAACATGTTATTCTATGATTAGATATGTAAGTGAGAGATATACAGGTAAATGCCAAAATAAAGGAAACCCTTGAGTAAATTATGTATACAAAGTATATTAAAAGCAGGTGCTTCCACACAGATGTGGTTCCTGAGTTAATTAAGCAATTAACAGTCCATGTATAAAAATGCCCAGTTGCCCATTATTTTGGCTACCATGGGGGGGGGGTTAAATCCTCTTAAATGTAACTAAATGTAATCTACGTAATCACCAAAAGTAATTATTTATCATGAGAGGGCCATAAACAATATCTAATAATGCTGCATACTCTAAGAAAGGTTACAATCTCACCTTTCTGGTAAAAATAGTTATAAATTGATGAGGTGTAGTCACTTTTGAGGACACAAGCTCAAGTAAACAGTACAAATATGATCAAATGACATTTTATATGACTTATTTCCTATTCAACAAAACTGTATGAATGATAATCAATTTATAAAACAACTAAGATTACACCTTCCTTATAACTGTAAAATACATTTGTATATTTCATGTTAGAGAAAATGTGTATATTTTCTAAAAGGTCTCTCTTGATCAAAACGTCTGCCCACATCGCTGTGAACGTCACAGAGCTCTAGCTTGCCTTCCTGAACTCGCTACGAACTCACCATTCATCTCATATTAATCTTGTCCATCTATGACAAACAAAGTGTTTGTTTAAAATCTATAAATCATTTTAGATTACTGGCTATAAAACCGATCTCTGAAGTCCAAAGAGCGAATGAAATGGTAGGAGGGACATCCTAGCTTCAAGTGGAGTCAGATTTCACATCCTGCTTCATACAGGCAGAATAGACATACTCCTGCGTCCGTGAGAATCAGGGCTACCACTCAATGCAAGCCGCTTCGTTCTTCGGTGTCCACAGATACATTTATCAGAGGAAATGTCGGTCGGAATCGGTACCAGAACCATGCAGGTCCCCTAAACAGGGGACTTTATATTGTTTTAGTTAAAGGGTGTGGCTACCGGAAATCCCCACAAGGATAGTAAAACAAGGAAAATTCTCCCTCCTGGGGACATTTCCCAGGTCCCCATGAGGACAAAGGCTATTTTAGGCTTAGAGGTTAGGTTTAGTGTTAGCAGTTAAGGTTAGAATTAGGGTAAGGTTTAGGGAAAATAGGAGTGTAAATACATTTTAGGTCCCCACAAGGATGGTAAAACATATGCTGTGTGTGTGTGTGTCAGTCACCAGGGCCCAGTTTTTGATCTGAATTGCACCTATCGGATAGGATTAAATGCATAGGAATAGAATGAATAGAGGGGACGAATCATTGTCTTAAATGGGGACTCCCGTTCTATTCATTCTATATCAATGCATTTAATCCGAGAGGCAAAATCCAGATAGATCATTTTTGAAAAACTGGGCCCAGAACTGGGCCCGAGACAGCGTTTTCCACCACCATCAACAAAACACCAAATGATAGAATTTCTTGTGGAAGAATGGCGTCGCATCCCTCCAATAGTTCCAGACACTTGTAGAATCTATGCCAAGGTGCATTGAAGCTGTTCTGCCAACCCGTGGTGGGCCCAACGCCCTATTAAGACACTATGTTGGCGTTTCCTTTATTTTGGCAGTTACCTATAGCTAACCCCATAGAAAATGTGGCCCTTCTTGAAAGGTGACATGTAATGGTATAATAGAATACCTTGGGTGTATTATTTACCTCCCACTCATTTCATCTCTGCTCTAGCCTACTCGGTATAGCCCTTGACAAAGGCAGATGTTGACACCTTTATGTGCTGTATGCCGTGCAAGGTCAGGGGAGAGTGAGGCCCTGTTCGAATGCAAATAAAGTGCACCCTTCCTTTCTCCCTGCCTTGATCACACGTCTTAGAAGTGATTGGATAGATGAGAGAAAGGTTATCAGCCCATTGCTATTGCTTTCACCAATCCAACCAAATCAGATCTGTGATTATTTGAAGGGAGGAAGGAAAGAAGCATTTTGAAAGTATTCGGACAGGGACTGAGTCTGGCATTTCCTCTATGACGGGGCTACATGCAGTGTTGGCCCAGCAAGCAATGCGTTATAGCTATAGCTGTGCATAGGTACAGAGCTGTGGAGCATTTTGGAAGGTCTGAAACTGCAGCAGGTAGCAGGGTGGTGAGAGAGGCCGGCAGCCAGCACACTGGGGGTGGGGGGGGGGGGCTACGGTAGGGTTGGGTAGAGGCTACGAACCCAGTTTAGGGGGTAGGGTTGGGTAGAGGCTACGAACCCAGTTTAGGGGGTAGGGTTGGGTAGAGGCTACGAACCCAGTTTAGGGGGTAGGGTTGGGTAGAGGCTACAAACCCAGTTTAGGGGGTAGGGTTGGGTAGAGGCTACGAACCCAGTTTAGGGGGTAGGGTTGGGTAGAGGCTACGAACCCAGTTTAGGGGGTAGGGTTGGGTAGAGGCAACGAACCCAGTTTAGGGGGTAGGGTTGGGTAGAGGCTACGAACCCAGTTTAGGGGGTAGGGTTGGGAATAGGATACGAACCCGGTTTAGGGGGTAGGGTTGGGAATAGGATACGAACCCGGTTTATGGGGTAGGGTTGGGAATAGGATACAAACCCAGTTTAGGGGGTAGGGTTGGGAATAGGATACGAACCCCGTTTAGGGGGTAGGGTTGGGAATAGGATACGAACCCGGTTTAGGGGGTAGGGTTGGGAATAGGATACGAACCCGGTTTAGGAGGTAGGGTTGGGAATAGGATACGAACCCAGTTTAGGGGGTAGGGTTGGGAATAGGATACGAACCCGGTTTAGGAGGTAGGGTTGGGAATAGGATACGAACCCAGTTTAGGGGGTAGGGTTGGGAATAGGATACGAAGGACAGAGTCAATCATGGACACTAGGCTATAAGTTCTCTCTAAGGGGTGGGTTTTGAATTAGATAACTGTGTCTGCATGTCATATGTGTGGGGGGAGTGCTTTCCAGAGCCTGTGTGCCAAGCAGCTGAAGGCCCTGGCACCTATGGGGGAGAGGCGGAATGTGGGGGTGACAACGAAACCAGCAGAGCGGAGGGAGGGGGCATAGGCTGGGAGAAGGTCAGAGAGTTAGGTGGGTGCCAGGTTGTGGAGGGCTTTGTAGGTGAGGAGGAGTATCTTAAAGTCAATACGGGATTGCACAGGGAGCCATTGTAGATTGTGGAGTATTGGTGTGATGTGTTCAGTTGATCTGGTGCGGGTGAGGATGCTGGCAGCAGAGTTTGCTTTTACCTTGCTTTTAGCATCTTACCTGGGAGAGGTCTGGGATGTCCCCTCGATCAATCCCTACTTGCTGAAAGGAAGAAGAGAGGAGGGTCAAGATGACATGGAGGTAAAAGTGAATGTAGGAGTAAAAAATTATCTTATCACACAGAAGTTTGCAAAGGAGGGATCTTACCTCTGCTACTTTGAGGAATTCAGAGATTCTTGTCATTCGAGTGAGGAATTTCTTGTAGACGTCAAGGCCCTCCTTGCATTGAGTTTTCTTCATGTCAAAGTACTTCTCTGAAATGAATAGACAGGAAAATTATAATGGAGCACTGGAACTGAAGCAAAATAGCAGTGATAAAAACTCTGGTATGAACAGACATTTTATAAAATCAGGATAAACTGTATCAAACAATTAAAACAGCCTTTACAAATTAATGGGAGAGAGGTTTAATTTTCTATAGTACAATTCCAGAAGTAACGGTTTTCTCAAATCAGAAACTTGGCAGTTAAATGTGGATGTCTGCAGGATGTATACAAACTCTCCAGAGGGGCTTGTAAACCTCTCACTGATGTTTGCTCATCTCCAATTTGATCCCCCCCACATTAGACATTATTTCCATTCCCAACAGACAAAAATCACACATGCACAGATATACAAAGTAGTTGAATTCAGACTGTGTGAAA
Organism: Coregonus clupeaformis; assembly: GCF_020615455.1. NCBI lineage: Eukaryota > Metazoa > Chordata > Actinopteri > Salmoniformes > Salmonidae > Coregonus > Coregonus clupeaformis. The sequence continues at coordinate 154,673 of NW_025533543.1, forward strand.
GACAGCCAGCACAGAGTAGTTGAATTCAGACTGTGTGAAAGACAGCCAGCACAGAGTAGTTGAATTCAGACTGTGTGAAAGACCAGTCTCTCCACCAGCATTGGGCTCAATTTTATTTTAACACAGTCCCTTCAGGAAACGTATTTAATATGAATGAGAAGAATTGGAAACTAGATTTTTTGATGTGTTTCAGAAATCAAATAGAATGGCTCAGTTCAAAAAGGGAATTCACCCAACCCCTAACCTATATACACAGACCTTATGTCACCCAGCACAACTAGAACACTAGAGCAAAACAGAGTAGTAGCACTGCCCTTGGTCGGCCCCCGTTAAGTCAGCCTGGTAGCGTGGAGCAGCCTGATAGTGAGTGGTGGTAAACATTTGAGGCCAGGGATACAGTATGAACTCCGTAAGACAGGGTGCATCATCAAAGGTGTCTTTGCATTATCAAAGTGCTCAATGGTAACGATGATACGGCAATAAGGACTTGCTTTTGGCAGGAGAGAGCCGGAAGGCAGAAGCACTTACCCAGCAGGTTGATAATGCCTTCATTGTAGGCCGCAAACAGTCGAATGGAATCTTTGAACAGAAGCATGAAGGCCGCGTTGATCACTCCGTTGGTGAGCTCGTTGGCGTTGACCTGGAGATGGAGGGGGAATCCAAAGCACATTCATTTAATTGACAGTCAACCCATCGAGCACTCATTGGTCCGACTCACAGAGCTCCCAATCCACAGGACAGAGCTAAAAGATCGACTACTCAATCATCGACTATGTTTTTTGCAATACTTTGACATATGAGAGCTGAAGAGTTTTAGGCCATAGCAATACAACAATGTACAAAATGTCAAGCATTGAAAACTCACGTTGAAATCAAGTAGAGCATCCATCTGGTTTTGGACAATGGGTATGGTCTTCAGTAACTTCTCTGTGTTCATGGTTCTCATAACGCCATCCGCCCTTGTGTAAAGATAATTTTCCAATCATTAAGGGCCCAATACTAATGGCTTTGGACTGTCATGAATGTGTGTACTAAACTAAAGCACGCAATTTAAAAGAATGCACTTACAGATGCCAAATCAACCCCTAAACTATATGCACTTGTGGAAGAATAAGCAATATGCCAAAAAATATCCTAAACACTTCTCAGGACTCTACTGTACAGTATTTATACAATACGGAGGATGCTAGCTGAGCCTGATGCTATAAGGAAATGTGAATAGATAATTAAAGTCCTTACCCTCGTTTCACTTTTGTAAAGTCAAAAGCGACATGTCGATACGACACAGCCTTCTCATTCAGGTAGCGACTATACCTCCTTATGAACGTTGACATGTCATAGCCTGAAAAAGACAATAGGGGAATTACTCTTTGAGCATCAGGTGCATCTTGATCGTGATATACATCTCACGGTAGTTAACTGCCACATTACCATCTTTTCTAACAACAAGCATATACTCTTAACTTGTTATTAGGGAAAAGGGATGCATTTGAGCTTGAATAAGCGAAAGCACATTCTTCCATTGATTTAGGAAAGTCACAACTCCTGAGGTTTTGGTGGATTTATGTGCTACATGCCGTCGGACAAATATACAGGCAGACTTTAGGACACTTGAAGTGTGTGTTCCAGCGTTGCCATGATACCAATGTCATACTATCATGATACTTGTGAAAGCCTTACATGGAAAAAGAAAACTGACTGAATTGTATGGCCCTTTATTGAGGAAAACCTGTTTTATGTGAAATAGTGTGTGCAAAAGCTTGAAAAATAAACAAAATGGGACTCATAAGGCTGTCACGTTTATTTTCCAAGCTATTGAACATTCAGTCCGTTTCCTGATTTCTGATTTTTTTCGCAACTGCAATACTGAGTATTGTGACAACACTACTTACAACAAGATATGGAAATGACCATGAACTAGCATATATACTGTATGTATCGTAAATATAGTCTGTCCCATATTTCTCCTAAAGCAAAGGCCCAACAGGCTGTCGCCAACAGCTCACCATCTAGTGGATTTCTGTCATGAGCGCTATACTCCAACCTAAATCCAGTCATCAAATCAAATCAAATTGTATTGGCCACATGCGCCGAATACAACAGGTGCAGACATTACAGTGAAATGCTTACTTACAGCCCTTAACCAACAATGCATTTATTTTTAATAAAAAAGTAAAATAAAACAACAAAAAAGTGTTGAGAAAAAAAGAGCAGAAGTAAAATAAAATAACAGTAGGGAGGCTATATATACAGGGGGGTACCGGTGCAGAGTCAATGTGCGGGGGCACCGGTACCATCATCCTTAAACAAACTGACAGCTCCCTATTACCCTAATTTATAATTAACACAACTTGACAAAAGGCATATGGGTTATGATTAGGGGCGCTTACTTTACCATTACACTCCCACTTGAAAGTCCCACTGGTCTGGGCTTCCAAGCATCTTGTTAACATGGGAAACAACCTTCAGTAAATACATTCTGCTGGGCTTGATGTGAGCTGAGAGTCGGCCATGTTGCCATTTCATTGGGAATAGAGCGAGGGGGAAAAGGGCAGAACTGTCTAAAAGAACAGTTCTCTGCATCTCTCATAGTTTTGCAGGTCTCATTATATCTGAATGCCTTAAAAAAGGTGCTACACATAGGATGTTTATAGATTTTTTGCATTGTAATTTCAGAAACTGTCCATAATATATCTGGCGCTAATAGTGGAATGATATTGTTTCACACTATTACTTACCTGCCAGTGTTGTGATTGGCTGTGATCGATTTCTCCCGCCGGAGCGGCATCTGTTGTCAAACTGGGAAAGCTGTTCTGACTTTGTGGCTGTGTTATCTAGTGGGAATCGCTCAGTCATTCTACACTGTTCGCTCAAGTTCAGTTTATGTGAGAAAACAAGCACTGAATAGTTTAGGGAATCATTGTACCATCTAAAATCGCTGTGAAATATCTTTCAATTAACAACAAGTATCATTTTACAGCTGTTTGAAGCTGGTGGACTAAAACGAAAAGTTACTTTCGGTTTTGGTCCACCAGACTCAAACAGCTGTAAAAACTATATTTTCACTAGATAACACAGCCAAAGTCAGAACAGCTTTCCCAGTTTGACAACAGATGCAGCTCCAGTGGGAGAAATCAATAGGCAAATATCACAACACTGGCGGGTAAGTAATACTGTGAAACACTAGCATTCCACTATTAGCGGCAGATATATTATGGACATTTTCAGAAATTACAATGCAAAAATTCAAATGTGTAGCATCTTTAAGATACTGCCGCATTTCACCTCATACAGTTAAGACGATACTGAACCCATGATAAAATACAGAGTGCTACAGCAAAGTTTGTGCAGAGCTGACGTTACTCACCTTGTAGGCCACTTTTGTCCAAAAAGTTACTGAGGTTGAAAAGCGTATTCCTTGAAGCCATGTACTGAATAAATCTCTGCAACACAGAAACATGTGTGCAAACCTTCATAGATAGTCAATCTTTTGCATTCACCAACAGCAATACAAGACATAACTGCTTTTGAAAATGCATAGCAATGTTACATAAGAGAGCCTTCTCAAAAGAAGAAGTGTGATAAGATTACACAATTCTGTGGACTGGATATTGCTGACACTTTTCAAACCACTAGTTTTAAAAGGATTTCAAAATACCTTAACACCACACTATTAGTGTCACTTCTGACACTGATTTTAGTTATTTTTTATACGTAAAATCTTTCATGACATCATAATTAAGAGAGATAGGTATCACCAGGAGTAGAGCATGTTACAATGGTACAATTACAGTAAGTATGGCAAGATAGGGGTTGATTGGAATTCAGAGTCTGTGTCTTGCATGACATGCCTCTCTGATCACCAAGGCGTCAGATCCATTCTACATATGGCTCTGCTGGAAGTGTTGAGTTGCAGAGCTCCGGGTTGAAAAAAATCCCCAGGTACAGGATCAGATTCCTCTCCCCCAGTCCTAACCTTAACCATTCGTGTTAATGGCCCTAGATCAGAGTAGGGGCAGCTTCAGCCTACACAGTGGAGTTGCAGAAAGGTTTCGCTCACCTCGTTACCGTAGACCATGGTGTGGTGTGTGGTGGTGAGACACTTGAAGACCACCACCCAACTGGTGCTGGCCGTACGCTCAAACAACGTGTCTGCCAGCTGGGGGATGTTCACGTTCATCTCATTGGTGCAGTGGATCAAGTCTAGGGGAGAGAGTGGGGGAAAAAGTGGTCACTGTAGGGTCCTATTGGCATATTATTGTGTGTGTGTGTGTGTCTGATTGCTTGCGAGTGAGTGAATAAGCGTGGGCAAATGCTATTTTGAACAACCAGTTCCACAGAATCAAGGCGTTGTGGTGAGCTAATGACAAACTTCCTGGGACAGGCGCTCGTCACTTTGACCCACCAGTCCTTGTGGTGCTGTTGTTTGGCACAGCCCAGGATAGGTTGCACCCAGTGTTTATGTTCAGGCTGTTGTCACAAACGTCTGAGGATAGCACATGCATCCTGGGCATTATTTTGCCTTTGGTAGGGCTCCCATGCCATCTGGCCTGTAGTGAAAGCTGATGCCTTCTGGCACCTTTCCATCAGTGCCATGAGACTGTGCTCTCATGCCAGATCTCATCAGGTCATTCATGCACCCTCAAATACAGGCCTTACACACAAACACACACAGATTTCTCGCTCTCACTCACACAAACTGAAGATGGTGCGTCACTGAAAACGCAAGAGGAGATCTGCTGCTAGCACTGATAAGATTTCACCAATTATGTTAGTCATTTTAGCAGACACTCTTATCCAGAGCGACTTACAGTTAGTGAGTGCATACATTTTTCATACTGGCCCCCCATGGGAATCAAACCCACAACCCTGGCGTTGCAAGTGCCATGCTCTACCAACTGAGCAACCGTACTATGACAACAGTAGCTACACAAAAATATAATAACGCAACATGTAATGTGTGTTGGTCCCATGAGCTGAAATAAAAGAGTCCAGAAATATTCCATACGCACTAAAAGCTTATTTCTCTCATATTTTGTGCACATCCCTGTTAGTGAGCATTTCTCATTTGCCAAGATAATCCATCCACCTGACAGGTGTGGCATATCAATAAGCTGATTAAACAGCATGATCATTACACAGATGCACCTTGTGCTGGGGACAAAATGCCACTAAAATGTGCAGTTGTCACAACACAATGCCACAGATGTCTCAAGTTGATGGAGCGTGCAATTGGCATACTGACTGCAGGAATGTCCACCAGAGCTGTTGCCAGAGAATGTAATGTTAATTTCTCTACCATAAGCCTCCTCCAACGTCGTTTTAGAGAATTTGGCAGTACATCCAACTGGCCACACAACCGCAGACCACGTGTAACCATGCCAGCCCAGGACCTCCACATCCGGCCTCTTCACCTGCGGGATCGTCTTAGACCAGCCACCCGGACAGCTGATGAAACTGTGGGTTTGCACAACTGAAGAATTTCTGCACAGAAACTGTCCCAGGGAAGCTCATCTGCGTGCTCGTCATCCTCACCAGGGTCTTGACCAGAATGCAGTTCAGCGCCGTAACCGACTTCAGTGGGCAAATGCTCACCTTCGATGGCCACTGGCACGCTGGAGAAGTGTGCTCTTCACGGATGAATCCCGGTTTCAACTCTACCGGGCAGATGGCAGATAATCTGATGACACCATTTGTAACACAAGCACTTGAGTAGAGTTCAGCTTAGACGGCTGTCAGCCAGGACACAGAATAAAAGCCAACCGTCACACGCACTCTCTCTAGGTGCATTGTAAGTGCAAAAGGCTGATTATACAAGCACCAACCTATCTTACCTGTAAAATCCATTGAGACCCTGTACTCTGATTTTGAAGCAACCCATGTGACTTTAGGGGGCCGTTCCCGCAATACAATATTCAAAACAAATCACTTGCCAAACGGTTGCTTGGCAAATGATGTCTATAAATATTTTAGTGTAATTATTTGTCATACAAACCAAATCATTTTCAACAGATCAAACTAAATATCCATTAACTAAATCACAGAAAAAGACAGTAATAACTAGTCTGCATTTCACTGTAACCTAAAGTGCTGCTAGGTTTGTTGACTTATATATTTTTCCTTATAGTTATATCTAAGATTACACATTTCTGAAAATGGAACAATGCTACCTGCTCTCTGCTTGTGAAATGGGGGGTATTTGAATTATACTCGTCATCCTCCTTTCATATCGGTTTCAAAGCAAAAAAGCTATTGACTCAGCAGCAGCATGCTTTTCACTTCCTGGATTTTATGAGAGGAAACTGAATTGAAATGAATCCCAGCTCCGCAAGCACCTTATACAGGCATATAGCAGTCATATAGGCTGCTACAGAAGCCTAAAGAAAAGAGGTATGCGCTCAACACCTAGAGGTGCAGTCTAAAATAAAAAAAAGGGAAACTGAATGTGGTTGAATGCATGTCGCATCTCTCTCCAAATCTTCAGTAAACCTGCTATGTCTGACTGGCACATCCCTAAGGGTACTAGAGAGGAAACTGACCATCTATTCACAGGAAGTATTAAAAGCCTTAAAAATCTATTTAAGTGCAGAATTAATAAGATGTTAGTCAACCTGAGCATTGCACCTTGTGGTAGACAAAATACAGATGGTAATAAGAGTCTTGCATAGCTGCACACCATACTCTTGCGTTTGCTCTGCTAACATCTGGAGACACTACCGTCAGAAAGCAGCAGAGGAAGCAGACAAAAACTATAACCTACTAGAATGGCTTGGATTACACTTGGAACGACAGCCGATGCCTAAAGAAAACTACTAGTGAACATAGACTTTCCTTGTTTATCAACATTCTAATTAATGTAGCGTTTCTGAAACCCTTTGATTCTGACTCCCAACGTCTACCAAGGTATGGTTCTGGTAAAAATGTTTTTTTTTTAAGTGTTTAAATTACCCAAAATCTTTCTGATTTATAAACAGGTTGAATTGGGCAAAATGCCTGACACATTGGTTCAAAATGAGAGCCAGGCGGAGCAAAGACCAGCACGTTAACTTGCAGTTTCACGCCACAAAGCAAACCAAGACTAATTTGCATGTTCTCTCATCTGACCCATGTAGTCGGTCTGATTGTGAAACTTCCAAGAAATTTCACGCTTGAATTCAGAGCTTTTCTACGTGTACAGTAAGCACTGCAATCATGTACATAACGGTCACAAATCTTATGCAACAGATATAGGGTCTCTTGTGAGAGGAGTCGCTCTCACCAAAATAACACTGTTGGTCATTTGTCCATTATTTTAGTTACCCAACCAAGTTTAAACAACCGGTCTGTTTGTAAAACACCACCAGCCTGAAAATCCTAGAAGGCCTACAGATTCACTCTAATGCCAAATCATCATCATCATCACAATGAAACAGAGTACCGATAAGACAAGTCAGTCTTTGTGACTCACTATGGACCTGGTAGAATATGGGGCAAACCAGACTAAAATACCAAGACAATGGCAGCAAGTGCCATTTTAACAGTGTGCAAATTCAGCTTCTCACATCCGCACTGATTTTGGCAAGGATGTCAGCTGAAATTGCAAAGGTCTCGAATCCAAAGCATGAAAAAAGGAAGTGAGCGCAAAGAACAAGCTGGTGGGAATCAGACAGGGCTCTATTCTGAATACTTTGTGGTTTGGGAGGGTTGTGTGGAAAGTTTAAAAATGAAAAGCATGACAAAAGGATTCCAGTAATGACAAACCACGTTATTTTGGATAGAGAGACTGCATTGCCAATGTCTGCAAAAGAAGAGCCTGCATCAGCAGCTGTAGCCACGTCAAGTCATAATCAAAACATATGCAATAAAAGTGAAAATGATTACTAAACCTTCCTATCAAATAAAAGCTAGGTCACTTTCATAAGCTACTGTATATAATTTATTTGCAATCAATTTATAAAATATTATAATACATGTTAACATTAATACATGTGATTCATGAGTCCAGATTTAGTGTGATAACATTAAGTGCTATGAAATGCTCATGCGGTGGTTGACCTGGACTTCCCGTTGAAAGTGTTTTATCCCCACCCACCATTTTCTCAGCCATTGAGTCCACACACATTTATTCCAATTGCAAGGGTCAAGGGCTTGTACATAGGTCAACCGTACTGTAGATTAGGGTATTTAATAGCCATTACATGCTAGTGATGACATGGCCAAGGAACCTGACATGAATTTAAAGCATTATCATTAACTAAACATAGTCCAATAAAAAGTAGAAGACCCCATGAGGAACTCTGGACAAGTAAGCAATGATTGGAATGCAATGGCCGAGGCATTTCCCTCGCATTCCCTTGAGAGCTCCTTAATTAACGCACCAGATTTCAAGGCCCAAACATGCAAGGAACAGACTGATGGCTTCGGCAAACAGTTCCAATAGGCTCAGCAGAACACAAGGTGTACAGGGGGAAGATTATAATAATGAAGTCCGTTTTTTCCACTTATTGGAAATATTAGGTAGCATTAATTACCCCAAAACACTTCCTGCCTCCGGCAGAACCCAAATCTAGCCTATAAGTACATATGTTTGACATAAAAAATACATGAAGTACTCGTTATGAGCATTGCCAATGACACTATTCATTTTGAAGAGACAGATGCCACCCATAAACATGAGCTTGGAGGCCACCATAGTGAAGCTATAGGCCTAAAAGGGTTCAACATCTAAATAAAGAGTAATTTGTGGTACAACTAATTGCTTGTCGACGACTGAATTACAAAAACTAGGCTTGAGTTTGAAGAACATGTTGCCAGAAGTGGATTTATTTTGGTTGGGAATGTAGACAAGTTAATTTAGCAAGTTTAGTTGAATCGTTTTGTGGAGGACATTTTCAAATTACACAACTGCACTTACTTGAAATTTGTCAAATCGTCACAGCACTCTATTCAAATGGTGTGTGGGGAGACAGAGTGGACAGACAATACGCTTTCATTATCAATGACAGGAAGTCGATCAAAAGGGTATTAGTCTTTTCCTACCCTCCCAAACGATCAGCTCCCTGACATTTTGGGAATATCTCTCTCCATCTCAACATCCTGCCCGGCTGTTGACACACAGGAAGTGAGTTTATTTCCGAAGCCAGCTAGTTCACCCTAAACCAGTGGTGTAGTGGAGGGTAAAGAACACAACCGATGTTTATGTACCTTTTTTAGTTTACACATCCATTGCGGAAATATGCATTGAAAATGTTGGGTGTTACTTTATTCACCGCAAACGGCGATCAGTGTTTACCCACAAATAATTGTTTTGCACTACCCTAAACATGGCATTGATGTAGCATACAGCTTTGAATCAAGGCTCTGCCTCCTCCAGTAAATCTATTTTAAGCAGAACAGCAGCAGTAACACTATAGTCAATTCAATCAATTTATTTTCAGAGGATATATCTCCCCATTTTAGAATTTTCATTTCAATTAATTTTCTGAATTGTAGAGGAATATGTTCCAGGGGAGTACAATTAGGTTAGTTCACTACGTGATCTTGCAGTGGACAGATGTGCGGGATGATTACAGTGCATTGAAAAATTCTCAGCTAGAGTACTCTGTGGCTCTTTCAAGGTCTGCATTTGCCTCAGTGGCATTCGTAACCAGTTTCCTGTTTTCCTCTATATTAGGGACCAGCTCTATACAGCATCTGGGTGATATGATAAAATATATTTTTTATAGAGTTGACCATGCTAAAAGTGTTCAGTTATAGCAAAACAGGTACAGTGAGTCAATCTTTAAGAATCTTGCCAAAGATCCTGAACAGAAGACAAACTACCCACTTCACTTCATTGTAGACAAGTGGCTACTGAGGTTTATCTATGATATGGGCCAATAGAGATACATTGCATGGATGGTAAAATCAAGCTCGGAATATGGAGGTTAAAGAATGAATGTTTGATGGTAGTGCCCAGTTTGCAGCTTTGGATCATGATATTGAATCTCAAAGGCTTTTCAGAGTTACAGTGGGCTCCATTTAGTGGGGCCGACGGCGTCAGCACTCTTTTTGAGGGACTGTCATTCGATGCCTGCGGTCACATGCTGAGTGGGCTGCGTTCTGCAGGGTAGATGGGGGGGGGGTTTAAGGGTGGACTTGTGGCAGAGCCTCTCATGCTGCATGTGTTAGCGTGTCCTCTGGCCTGACCCAACAGACTGCTACCTCGGTGGTTACAGGGCAGAGCGGTAGGCATTAGGCAACCCTGGTGCTGGTGTGCTGCAGGTATGCATACATTGCACACACACTGTAGACTGAACTCATGTGCTCAAAACACTTTAGCTATACTAGGGACTCACAGCTTATCATGTACCCTTGTTTTCTTAATTGATTGAACTTCAGTCAGACTGGCACACTGCTATATTCAAGAAAGGAAAAACTAAATTTTCACCTAAATGTGGATTTAAGGACTAGAATGTATATACATTACTATAACTAATCTTCCATGAATAGCTTTTAACAGGAACATTTGTTTTTGATAGTTCCTCTGAGTGAACCAGGTAAAAAATAAAATAATGACAGGTGAGGGATGAGAAGGATCATTCACAAGTGTATCAATAGATGTCAATTATGCTTGCAGGCCCTTAGTAAGGGTGAGGCCTTCAGAGTAACATAAGGCCTTATTAAATAACTTCATGTAGGCTATACAGGCTAGTTGATAGATAGGCCTTTGTTAAGCAGGTTGTATGCAACAAGGAAGAAACAGCAGTATCATATCATTTAATTATTTTACATTGAAATAATTCAAGCTATAGGCTTAGGCAACCTAGTGGGATCTAAAACCCCACTAACACACTGTGCGGTCTACATAGGTTAAGAAAAGAAGAAAAAAAAAAGCAGCAACCAAGAGTAGGTTCACATTCAGTGCTTCAGAGGGCAATTCATACACACAATGAAGGCTCACCATCTATAAAACAAGCAAAATAAATGGTGTCTTCATGGCATGGTCTCTGGGCCTTTACTAGTCCTGTATTAGCGGACCGATATAGCAGTCTGTAGCGGCTTCCCACGGCTATGCTTCATGGCACGTTTACACTGTTATTATTACCATAGCTAAATAAAATAAAAAAGGAGTGCCCAATTCAACCAATCCCATCAGAAACAATCCTCCTTGTGCTTTAGAAGTCCACATTTTGAGTCGATGTAGGCTTACTCATCATGCAATGTTAAAACTCAAAATGCATAGAATTCAAACGTGCTTCCTTGCTCAGCAAGGAGAATATTATGGTCACCAGTTTGATTGCATATGGTTGTCTCCATTTCAAATACAGACCGCAAACAAGAAAGGAGCTCTGGGGCACTCCACTTCAGGGTTCCACTCCACACACTGCTGAGGTTTGAAATCTACGTGGATCATGCCCCTTACCCTCAGCAGATTCTAGGGAGCATCATGTTGCAGGATTGACTCACGAGTCAAGCTCCCAGAATAAGCTTGGATCCTATAGAACACGCTTGCTCAGTAATCAGTATTACCACATGCACAGAGAGGAGAGAAGTCCTCACAACTTCACATTGTACTAAAATGACCTTTTACATATTTGGTTAATTATCCAACGGAAACCCACTCCTACTCAGGGCCTTAAGTAGGAGGTGGTTGAGTGTTCAAGTGACATAATACCTTGTCCCATGCAGCTAACCTCTATTGTCATGCAAATAGGTCCAGGAACCGAAACAAGTGTTTTGTACAATACAATACAGATATTGTAGGCTTAAATCATTTCAAAGTAACAAGATAAGGTAAACTCATGCTTCCTAGTTTCAGTCTCGCTAACACACCCAGTATTCTGGACAACCTTTTTTATTTAAGTAGCTACAATAAAGATTTCAGAATACAACATTTCAAAGTAAATTCCTTCTGGAAATAAACAAGCTTTAACTCTCATCATCATGTTTGTCCAATTGTAAAGAACTTGGCAAAAACACAAAGGCTTCAATCAAAAGGGAACAATTCCAAATGGAATTCCAGGCATGATGACTCATTGAAGGAAGGTGACGTTATAGTCAAGTACAAAGGTCCTCATAACAGACGTTTCTTTTTTTAACTTTATTTTTCACCAAATGTAGCCATCGTGTCAGGTGATGTGGGAAGTTGGGAATCATACCTTCTTTACCTCATTATGATCACACATCCTGTTCTGGGAAACAAAACAAGTTAAGTGCCACAATGACAAAATAAATGTTCCATTTACAGTGCTTGAAAAGTCCCTAAAGCATCAAATAGACTACACTTGCGATTAACCCTTGCACTTTGGGATGGACAGAAATGGGTTCACGTAACAGCAATTAAACCATAAAATCCCTAACATGCAATAAAAGTGCAGTCTTTTCCCGCTCTATAAATAGATGCATGCAATATTGAGTTGGGTAAGTTACACTGATTACAACAAACTGGAAACTAAAGTGATAGGCTATAGCTTGTCTATATTTCTAAAATGGCAGGAGCCGTCATCTTGGAGTAGATTTTGCACCTGCTCTTAACCATAGCAGACCAGCAAACAAGAGCAGGCTCATAGCGTGGAAAAGACAACAGTTTGACCTTTGGCCATTTTTTTCCGCTCTGGTAACTAAAGAATGCGGACACTGGCCGGAAACCCAACCCAAATCAAAGGAGCTAAGAGAAGGGGGCCATATCTTGCGTACAAATCAGACAGGAGGGGAGCTAGACACGCCACTGCTAATTCGGTCTGAGGAAACGCCAACTCCAAGTGCTGCCGGCCCTCCTGAAGTACCTCCAACCTTTGTCACATTCCTGCTCCGCTCCTGCCAGCCCCAGACTACAAAAGGAGCCTTGAGAGGCCCTCCCCAGCAGCCTTCTTATGAAGTTGAAGCCAATCAAGAAGCCTTCTAGGGACAGGAGTCAGTGAGGTATGGCCTCTCTACTCACTCTTTCAGTTTTGAGTTTCAGACATGCCCTCCAAAACCCCCATCAAATACCACACATGACATTTCTTATTACGGAGCCAATGCTAAAAATAGTGCCCAACAGGAAATTGGTTTCACTGTCTAGTCACCGAAACATATGCAAATAAGCAGCATGGTGTGAACAGCTCTTGATGTGGTGATGCCTGCTGTCAATCTGCTTCAGCACTGATGCTAGGGTGCTGAGAATGACCCAGAAATAAAACCCATTGAGTGGGAGTAACCCGACACGGCAAGGGCAAACACCAGGAAGAGACTAGATGAAAAACCAACCTAGACTGGGCCTGAACAAATTTTACACCCACCATAAATCAGGATACAGCCGAAAAGGGTCATGCTAATGCCAACTTAAAACCTGTTCAGTCATCAAGAAGGCTGGCTATTGTAATTGCAAATAGTCACTGTAATGGAAAATGGTTCCACTGGTGACTAAATAGGTTGGCCATAAATACTTGATACCTCCAGTTTTTCATGAACAAGACTTGGTGCACTCTTATGTAGGTGTTATTTTTGTGCGTTAACATGCAATGACACAATTTCAGTTTGTTGGAAATGAAAAGGTTTAACCACTGCTAATGTATTTTTTAATGAGACCTGCTTGTGCCTCTCTTTCACCAGCCAGTCTGTGCAACATTACAAGTGGTCGTTTTCTCATGAACTAGTTCTCCTTGAAAAAGACTTAACACATAGATCTGCAACATATAACAGCAACAGCCCGCCAACCCACCAATTTTCCAGGTATCCCCCGAAAACACAGACAAGAACCTAGGCATGTCTGCGAAGCTTCAGTGGTGTGTTGAGGTCGCTATTGTTTTACCCCAGTAAAAAATGTGGCCAGGTTGAGGATCTTTAAGATTAAGATCACTATATTTGTCAATGGCGAAGGTACATAGATGTCGGAATTCAGATATGACGTGATTGTTTTAGCACAATCCACAGAATTTTGGCGCTACGGCGTGGTTCAATGCACCAATATATCGGCACAATCAACTTTACAGTTTTTCAAATTGCCAGCGTCTTGTAGCGCAAATTAGGATCATGTATACTGTGCGAATGACAATACAAAAAATAAAAAAAATAAGTGTTAGAGAGCGCAAAGTACAATACGGCAAACTTAGCAAACAAGGCAATTCTGGTAAGTGCATGGAGACCGCCACTGTGCATTAGAGTCATCCCAAGTCATAAGACCCTGCTTTCGAATCCTGGTCTGGAGGTGGGTCTGACCTTGGTTTTATCTGGGTCTGTTTTGGTGAACCCTGGATTTATGGGGCGGCAGGTAGCCTAGCAGTTAGAGAGGCAAGCCAGCAACCAGAGGGTTGCAAGTTGAAATCCTGGGTCTGACAGGAAAAATCTGACAGGAAGTGAGCTGACAACTCAAGGGTTTCTGGTATCAAATCCTAGATGCTGTTCTGAGGGCAAATGGGGGTGCAACTCAATATTAGGTAGGTGTTCCTGTTTTGTACACTCAGTTTATACATTACATTTGGAAAGCATTCAGACCCCTTCCCTTTTTCCACATTTTGTTACAGCCTTATTCTAAAATTGATTAAAATTCTAAAAACTTGTTTTTGCTTTGTCATTATGGGGTATCGTGTGTAGATTGATGAGGGGAAAAAACAATTTAATCAATTTTAGAATAAGGTTGTAACGTAACAAAATGTGGAAAAGGTCAAGGGGTCTGAATACTTTCCGAATGCACTGTATATGCGTGTCTTTTGGATAAAGCGTAAGTCCAATTTTGGTGGACCTTGTATACAGAAGGAAGAACCGGGAAAAGCTGGGTAGGTAGCCTGTTGTATTAGGGACTTTAAATTGAGCAAAACATCACTGCTGTACTCTGAGTACACGCTGATGACATGCTTCAATAGAAAATATTTATATTGAGAAAGCACTTCCATACCTTTATGTAGATCGTTCACCTACACATACAGTTGAAGTTGGAAGTTTACATACACCTTAACCAAATACATTTAAACTCAGTTTTTCACAATTCCTGACATTTAATCCTAGTAACAATTCCCTGTCTTAGGTCAGTTAGGATCACCACTTTATTTTAAGAATGTCTGAATTATAGTAGAGAATGATTTCTTTCAGCTTTTATTTATTTCATCACATTCCCAGTGGGTCAGAAGTTTACATACACTCAATTAGTATTTGGTAGCATTGCCTTTAAATATTTTAACTTGGGTCAAACGTTTTGGGTAGCCTTCCACAAGCTTCCCACAATAAGTTGGGTGAATTTTGGCCCATTCCTCCTGACAGAGCTGGTGTAACGGAGTAGGTTTGTAGGCCTCCTTGCTCGCACACACTTTTTCAGTTCTGCCCACAAATGTTCTATAGGACTGAGGTCAGGGCTTTGTGATGGCCACTACAGTACCTTGACTTTGTTGTCCTTAAGCAATAACTTTGGAAGTATGCTTGGGGTCATTGTCTATTTGGAAGACCCATTTGCGACCAAGCTTTAACTTCCTGACTGATGTCTTGAGATGTTGCTTCAATATATCCACATCATTTTCCTTCCTCATGATGCCATCTATTTTGTGAAGTGCACCAGTCCCTCCTGCAGCAAAGCACGCCCTCAGCATGATGCTTCCACCCCCGTGCTTCACGGTTGGGAAGGTGTTTTTCGGCTTGCAACCCTTCCACTTTTTCCTCCAAACATAACGATGGTCATTATGGCCAAACAGTTCTATTTTTGTTTCATCAGACCAGAGGACATTTCTCCAAAAAGTAAGATCTTTGTCCCCATGTGCAGTTGCAAACCATAGTCAGGCTTTTTTATGGCAGTTTGAAGCAGTGGCTTCTTCCTTGCTGAGCGGCCATTCAGGTTGTTGATATAAGACTTGTTTTACTGTGGATATAGATACTTTTGTACAGGTTTCCTCCAGCATCTTCACAAGCTCCTTTGCTGTTGTTCTGTGATTGATTTGCACTTTTCGCACCAAAGTACGTTCATTTCTAGGAGACAGAACGCGTCTCCTTCCTGAGCGGTATGACGGCTGCGTGGTCCCATGGTGTTTATACTTGCGTACTATTGTTTGTACAGATGAACGTGGTACCTTCAGGCGTTTGGAAGTTGCTCCCAAGGATGAACCAGACTTGTGGAGGTCTACCATTTTTTTCTGAAGTCTTAGCTGATTTCTTTAGATTTTCCCATGATGTCAAGCAAAGAGGCACTGAGTTTGAAGTTAGGCCTTGAAATACATCCACAGGTACACCTCCAATTGACTCAAGTGATGTCAATTAGCCTATCAGAAGCTTCTAAAGCCATGACATTATTTTCTGGAATTTTCCAAGCTGTTTAAAGGCACAGTCAACTTTGTGTATGTAAACTTCTGACCCACTGGAATTGTGATACAGTGAATTAAGTGAAATAATCCGTCTGTAAACAATTGTTGGAAAAATTACTTGTGTCATGCACAAAGTAGATGTCCTAACCGACTTGCCAAAACTATAGTTTGTTAACAAGAAATGTGTGGAGTGGTTGAAAAAACGAGTTTTAATGACTCCAACCTAAGTGTATATAAACTTCCGACTTAAACTGTACATTGCTCATCAAATATACCAACACATATGGGTGGATTAAGTATAGTTATACTTTAACCAATTCCTTCCAAGATTACTTACCTGATTTATTTTATTGTGTATTATGTGCACGCAAGTTGATTTCACAATGCTCATGAACATGGGTGTGGTATGAGGTGAGGTGCACTGTGGTCAGAAAGATCCCATGGTACTTATCACAAGAATAGGGCGTGTTAACCCCAGTGTCCTGACTATATTCCCAACCTAGCCCTCAACCATCATGGCCACGGCTAATCATCTCCTGATCCCTAATTGGCATACATCACTCCTCACTGTGATAGCTGGGTCTTATCCATAGGCACCAAAAAGGGGGAAAACTGACTGAAGGAAGAACTGTGACTGAACTATGGTTAAATGTCAGGAAGTGCAGAGGGTATGTCTTTTACATGCCTAGTCAGACCATCTTGCCGTCAATGACACTAAAAATTAAGTTTCTGTCGAGGTTCCCCATTGAACGACTAAAGAACTGAGTCAGCCAATGATACTGGGAGGAGAAACCCCCAGATAACGTCTAGGTCCGCTGAGCATAAGATCATGTAGAGCAGGGTTCTTCAATTCCGGTCCTGGAGGGCCGAAACACTTCTGTTTTTTATTTCTACCTGGTAGTTAATTGCACTCACCTGGTGTCCCAGGTCTGAATTAGCCCCTGATTAGAAGGAGAGGATGAAAAACAGAGGTGTTTCGGCCCTCCAGGACCGGAATTGAAGAACCCTGATGTAGAGACACTCAATGGACAGTAAATTGCCTCTAGGCATGTAACAAAGGCTACAGTCGCTATTGAAATTAGATAAATGGACCATGCACGTCTCAATAGAAGCCTGCATAAACAAATTAGAGCAGTTATGCGATTTATATTAGTAAATCATTGCATTAGATATAATTTTATTATAACCATCATTCTTGGTAGAAGTCAAACCATTTCTTGAAAAGTTTAAAACGTTACAATAAGTAGTAGCCTATAGGCTATGACGTGATTGTAATCCAGTTAATCTCATTGTTTACATGCCAAGCACGTGCCAAGGCTAATTTCCATTGTAAAATTGACAGCATGGCATCTGACTCGAATTTAGGGTAATTGTAACATTTCTAGTTAATCTCGCATCGTTTCATAGGTATGCGACCATCCAACAAGAACTACTTGATTATAGCCTACGGGTCAGTTTATGTTCGTAGGCCTCAGCCAGAGTCCAAACAATTACTAACGAATACACACACTTGATCAAACGCAACATTGTAGCAACTCTCCGACACATTGATACTTACAATCTAAATGTTTCTTTTTTGGCCCCATAATTTCATGCGTGGTCGCCTTGCACACAGTTTTAGACACCGCAGAGCCGGTAACACTGTGTTGAGCTGCGGTTATCCTGTCCGTAATGCTTTGCCCAGACATCTTCTCACTTCTGTATTAAAATATAGAACAAATGTTTCAAATCCTGTGGAATCGCTATTGTCCTCTGTAGCTTCCACAGTTCTGCCACATGACACAAAATAAAGAGGGAAAAATGAGACGGCAGGAACGTTACTCGTGTAGCTCAATCCCAGGGTGATATGCAGCCCACATCCACGATTTTTTAGGCTGAAATGTAAGTTTGGTTGTATATTATATTGGATACAAACCCAGAGTTTTTACTTCTATTCAGTTCCGAATGTCCTCTCTCTCCCCTCTCCCGAACAATTCTTCCTCTCACACTGACTGACTGACTCCCCCTCTCTCTTTCGTTCCCACTGAAGAAGTCGGTGCTATTTTCTACTTCGCCTCCCCCTGCTGGCTCTAATGGACTGGAGGCTTGCAGGAAAATGGCGGGTCTGATTCCTCCAGGGACAGGCTATATAGCCTATCAGAAAGGAAGAGGCGAAGCAGTAGCCTCAACTCCACCCAAAATCTGTGCGCGAAGATTTGGGGCGCGTCCCTGTGCCCAGGGTTATATTTGCCATTTTGTACTAATTATCATGTGCCATCATTTTGCAATGGTGAAACTTGCACTCCTATAGAGAGAAATAGTAATAGTAAAGTCACCCGTGTTAACCTTAGACCTTATTTTCAGTTTTTATTCCAAAACCCTATTATTTTCCCATTAATCTTTCCCATAGGGATGGCTGAACCAACCAGAGGTCACTAATTTCCCGGTTTTAGGATTTCAAACTGGTGAGCTCTATAGATCTGAAATAATTGGATGGTGAAACTTGCCAGCCAACCAGAAAAGCAAGGCGAAGCTATTCAGGCATTCTTGAAAGTCAGGGCAATCCTTGTCCTGCAAAGAAACATTATTTTCATAGTTTACACATTTTATTTTGCAAGCATTGGGCATTTAGAATGAAATGTCGAGTGGAGCTTTATGACATCACGTGCCCCGTGTACCTTAAATCATAATTTATTCGAACAACAGCGTTTCCATCATCATTTGTCGCAATAAAGAAAGTTAGACAAAATAAAAATCCACCGTCTCCATTACACATGTTGAAATTATTTTTTTGCGACACTGCTTTTGTCTAATAAACCTGGGTCAATTGAAACCTGCCTATTGAGTGTCACATTTGGTCAAGATGAGAGTGAATTGCTATTTTGATAGGTGAGGCTTACTTTATCGAATGAAGTTTCATAATGCTTAGGTGGTTATAGCCAAGTACCTAAACTCAACGATGATTTCATCCAGAGAGTTGATAGCAGACTAAAGTTTTTTTAATGAACCGCGACTCCTTCAAGTCGCTATGGAGCTGATACTTCAAAATGTAAATTCTTAAACCCTTACCGTGTACCTATGTTTGTCCTCTGTTGTAACGTGCCTTTGCTGAAATTCATACGTTTTAATGAAATGTTAATCAAATACAACCACCGACTGTTTCCTTGTTGAGATTCTATTGGCACGTGCATTCGAGCTGAGTTGCCAATTTAGAGAAACAGCAATAAGAAAACAGTTGGTGGTTGTATTTGATTAACTTTTTATGAAAAAGTATGGATTTCACAAACAAAGAAAGGCACGCAACAACAGAGGACAAACGGTAAGGGTTTAAGAATGTGCATTTTTTAAAGTATGGTCTGCATAGTGAAAAAAACTATAGTCTGCGCTCAACTCCGTGGATGAAATCATCTTGGAGTTGAGGTACTTGGCAAAGGTTGTTACAAGTGTATTGATATGTTTTCTATAAAATATAATTGCCTTGAACGTTCCCAACTGATCTCGGCTCCTCCCGCCTGCCTTTCGCCTTTGCGGACATCAGTGGCGATTTTAGCATGTAAATCTTGGTGGAGCAAACCATTTTTTTGGGGGGGGGTGCATGCCATCAGAGCCAATACACAACACAACACAACACTAAACAATATATTAATTGCACTATAACGGTGACAAACGGGGCCCACAAACTGTTAGGGCTTAAATAAAGCTGTCCCAACACCTTACCACTGCTACATTGGCTATCAGTGGAGCCTTGTCTGGCAGCGAAACAGTTCATTCAGCCTCATTTACTGACTTTTAAAAAAACATAGCTGATATGGCTGACTTGCTTAAACAAATGTGGTTTCTATTGACAATTGAGATGTACAAACTATGGCATAAGGGGACGACAAGCGGATAAGAGACAATCCGTAATTTAGATTAAGACATTAACGAGCGAGCTAGGACAGACGTAGTCAATATAACTATTTGTTCAGCACTTTTGAAATGTACAGCGACAGAATTCAGAACATGGGCCATTCTTACAGTGTTCTCCCTGTACACCAAGTCAGAACCGTAGGATAAATAAAGAGGGCATATAAGCAGACCATGAAAGCTCTTACAATATTTGATGATTACGTTTCTCTAAAACAGGTTATAGGCTACATGTGCACCCCCAAGTCAGAACAGTAGGCGAAATTAAGAGGGGAAAATAGACCAAATTATTAGGGTGAGGCACATGGGCTACTAACAGCTTACTACACAACATACACTTAGTATAACTTTCTTAGCTACAGTATACATATCTCCCTGGCATATTACATCATTTATGCAGCAGCATACAATACATTTTTGGACTCACCTTGTTGTGCTTTGCTCACTTGAACAAGAAAAATCAGAAAAACATTGCTTGGGTGGCTGGAGTCTTTGGGCATTTTTCGGGCCTCCCTCTGACACCACCTGATATAGAGGTCCTGGATGGCAGGGAACTCGGTCCCAGTGATGTACTGGGCTGTCCACACCACCCTTTGTAGCGCTTTGCGGTCAAGAGAGATGCAATTGCCATACCAAGCGGTGATGCAGCCAGTCAAGATGCTCTCGATGGTGCAGCTGTAGAACTTCTTGAGGATCTGAGGGCCCATGTCAAATCTTTTCAGCCTCTTGAGGAGGAAGAGGCGCTGCCGTGCCCTCTTCACGACTGTGCAGGTGTGTGTGGACCATGTTCAGTCCTTAGTGATGTGGACTCCAAGGGACTTGACGCTCTCGACCCGCTCCACAACAGCCCCGTCGATGTGGATGTGCTCTCCCCTCTTTCTCCCATAGTCCACGATCAGCTCCTTGGTCTTACTGACATTGATGGAGAGGTTGTTGTCCAGGCACCACACTACTAAGTCTACCTCCCTGTAGGCTGTAGGCTGACTCATCGCTGTCGATGATCAGGCCTACCACCGTTGTGTCGTCAGCAAACTTGATGATGGTGTTGAAGTCGTGCGTGGCCATGCAGTTGTGGGTGAACAGGGAGTACAGGAGGGGACTAAGCACACACCCCTGAGGGGCCCCTGTGTTGAGGGTCAGTGTGGCGGATGTGTTGTTGCCTACTCTTACCACCTGGCGGCAGCCCGTCAGGAAGTCCAGGATTCAGTTGCAGAGAAAGGGGTTCAGTCCCAGGGTCCCCAGCTTGGTGATGAGCTTGGAGGGGACTATGGTGTTGAATGCTAAGCTGTAGTCTATGAACAGCATTCTCACATAGTTATTTCCCCTCTTGTCCAGGTGGGAGAGGGCAGAGGGAGAGAGGTGGGAGGTGGGAGATGGCAGTGCAATTGAGATTGCGTCATCTGTGGATCTGTTGGGGGCGGTATGCAAATTGGAGTGGGTCTAGGAGATGGTGTTGATGTGTGTCATGACCAGCCTTTCAAAGCACTTCATAATTACAGATGTGAGTGCTACAGGGTGATAGTCATTTAGGCAGGTTACCTTGGAGCTCTTGGGAACAGGGACAATGGTGGTCAGCTTGAAACATGTTGGGATTACAGACTGGACAAGGAGAGATTAAAAATGTCTGTCACCTTCCAGCTGGCCTGCACATGCTTTGAGAACGCGCCCTGGTATTCCGTCTGTCCCGGCGGCCTAGTGATTGTATGCGTCCATGTCACGAGGGGTATGTATGGGAGTTCTGATGGGTTCTAAATGTAGCAGTTCGGCAAATTTGCCTGAGCGGCCAAGTGTTGAAATATATGTTTTATGAGAAAATGTGCAAGAATTGAAGGTGGCAACACATTTTTGAGTCATCATAAGAATGTTTTACTGTCATATACGAAAAAAATCAGCTCCTCCCTCGATGGGGATCGATCAACTTCACTTTTTAAGGCTTCAGCCCACCACCTAACAATGAAAGGTGAAAGGTGCACATTGTTATATTAGCAGAACACTGCTTCTATGGTATTATGTAAAGGGTTGTTTATTACTACATTTGAAAGTTATCAAAACAATTCGTTTAGAATATCTACATAAATTCAGCATTTTTCTCATATTACTCTGTAGGCTACTGACCTATTCAAAGCTTCCTTCGGCCTGTAGTTATTGAATTTAACCTGCAGGAGGTTTGTTTGTTGTGATTGAGTGGGGGGAAACAGCTGCAGGTAAGTTTCTGACAGATGGGTGCGTCTTGGTGGTGGCAAGGACACACCCAAGAAACATCCACATCAAACTACACCCCCGAGCCAACTCACGTTTGGCTTCTGTCATGGCCGACAGCATTTCTTGAGGAGCAAGCCAAAAAACATGGCCAAATCAGCGGGTGCAGTTCCTCTTTAAAGTAGAAGTCTGCGATTCAAAATACAACAAACCAGGGTCCCTGACCCTTGTTTTGGTATGCAACGGAGGGATGTGGCTAGGGAAATGTAACCCCTCAAATTCATAGACAAAACATGCAATTTTGGAAACTTTCAGTAATTTTTATAACATGTAAATGGGATATAAAATAATAAAATATATGTTTTTCATATGAAAAATAGAATTTCCCCTTTTTTTTAGCATACAATATATCTCAGTATTTGAATTATTTATTTTATACTGTTATTTTCGCTCATCTTTATCAACAGTAAAAAATGTCAGACCCCACTGTTTCAGCGGTGTGGTGGTGTTTTGGGGCTGAACGTGGCAATTGTAAATGTTGAAGAGTTGCTTCACAGCATTACTGATTTTATGTTTTTTCATCATGGTATATCCACTGGAAACTCATCGACAACATGGACAAAGAGATAAAGAATCAGCAAAAATACATGCTTTTCCAATTATAAATTCCCAAAGTTTTCATAGATTTCCAAAAGTATTTATTACCACAGTTTCTGAAAAATCCTGGAACTTTGCCATATGACCAGGAATTTTGCAACCCTAATGGAATGTAGTTAATGTCAAATTTAGAATACTTTATCAATTCAAGAATGTAATAAAAAATGGCAAAATGTCTTTAAGCTCTTGCTTTTTTTCCAGTATAGACTTTGCACATGTCAAACCGATAACAGATGTATCTTCATCATTCAATCTCAGGTTAGGTGAAAAGAATTCAACCTAATTTTCAATTGAGGAATGCACTTTTTGGGAGGTAGGCTACATAAGTCTAGCAAACACTCAAGTAAATTCAGATCAAGATGTTCACAGATCCTTGTATTATAGAAATGTGAAATTATTTTTGACACCCTCACATTGGTGGGTCACAGAGTGCACTTTGATTATCGCAGAGAGACAAGCCATCATCCAGACAATGTTCATACAGACCGTGTTGCCTACAAATCAGTTTACAACATAATGAACATGAGACATCCTTTAAAAAATCTCCCAAATTGATTGAACAGGTCTTTCAGAAATGTGCAATTGGTTGATGGATTTGGAAGAAATCGTCTATTTTAATCATCTATTCCTTTTAGCTTTGGTTTGTCTGCGTTTTACATTATAATTCAGAATCACTGTGCACATAGATTATATCAACTCTAAAACAATATCATTCAGATGAGCATTTATTTTCACTCCCATGCAGACAACTGACTCAACTGCTAAACTGTTAAGTGACCACCTACCTTTCCAAAAAAAACTGTAGCCTACACAGCAACTATAAAACATCTGTAAATCAAGTCCACCTAATGTAATTGAAAGAAAACAATACAATTTGGACCCAGGTGTGATTTACATACACATGAATTTAATGCAACCCTGGATAACATTTAAAAAACCACTTCTTGTTCCCATCACATACAATTTATTCACTTAGGAGGACACCTATTGGCCAATATCTGCAATTAACTAAGATGATTCCTCAATACTTTTAGGATTATGCATTTCGTTATTAATTTTTTGTCATATTGTGTTTTGTCAATACAACTACTACCATAGGGCCCCATTCAACATGTTATATTTTACTCAAAACAGCATTAATCTTGGCCTGACCCACAAAACAACACACACAAACTGTTGATGCTAAGAAATTCATTTTTGAGAAAATAAGTAAAATACAGTATGGGTTCATAGCTCTTTCTCCTCTCCGTGGCCATCCGTGGCCTCTTTTTCTACATTCACTTGGTCCTCTTTCAATACATTCACTGGCTAACAGTGACTGATTAATGTTTGACTGTGGACTGCACCAGACCTCAATAGGCCTACTAAGGGTGCGCTCAAACTAAAACGCGTGTCCGATACAGCGGTGTGGTGGGTGGAAATTATTAGGTAAAAACGCAGTTCTATGTTTTCAATTGGTTGACTGATATGCCATTGCAACTTTTCTGACAGACAGCGCAACACAAAGGCCCTACCACAATACACTGCTCCCATTGAAAATGCGTTTTTACGCATGTTTGTCTGGTTTGAAGGACTTGACTCTTTGAAGTCCCGCCCTACTCAACTACCCATTCAAACCAATGGAGAAAACCACTCACATTGAACCCATAGAAGGCCGCAACAGTTTGCAAGCATGAAAACCCTAGAGTCGCGCTCCCCTTCCCTCCGTGATTGCTCCTCTTGCATTTGAGCTAGAGACACTCAAATCAAAAGTTATGCAATGTTATTATTATTATTATATATATATATATATATTTTTTTATACGTAAACCAAGAGGATAGCCTGGTCAGGGCTGGAGCTTCTTGATAGCTCCGTCTAGCCACTTCAAACAGCTGGTGAATTAGCTCAAATGGTAGAGCGCTCGCTTATCAATGGAGAGGTATAACGTTAGGTGGTGGTCCGAAGCATCGTATCTGCTATAGCTTTCGAGATGATCGGTCTCTGGCGAGGGAGGAGCTGGTTTTTACATTTTATTTATCCTGAACACATTCCCGTTTGTTGGCAATGTCAATTATTGCAAATTTTTTCAAAATACTTTTATGTTCGCTAGTTGGACAGGCAAACGCTACCAAGTACTAAATAGTAAACCAATCAAAACTCGTGTACTATCCAGGTACCATCATCTGCTGATCACGTCTGCCAATCACGTTCTCCGTGCCTAAGGTACGTAAACACAACTGGCGACAACTCGAGAGAGATCTCAGTCTGAAACTGCAATCAGGTAAAGTCTA
The DNA here is from genome assembly GCF_020615455.1 of Coregonus clupeaformis. Lineage (NCBI taxonomy): Eukaryota > Metazoa > Chordata > Actinopteri > Salmoniformes > Salmonidae > Coregonus > Coregonus clupeaformis. The sequence continues at coordinate 179,911 of NW_025533543.1, forward strand.
TTTTTATATTTGTAATCTATTTAGTTATAGAAATGTGATACCATCAATGCAAGCTGTAAAATAACTCCCAACTTGATTTAGAACGCAGCGACCTTAGCAATGTAGCTTGCAAGCTAGCTACAACAAGTAGACCTGTTGCTAGCTAGCAGGAGCAGATAGCTCTATCACTAGAACGTCATTCCGGGACATAGAGCTTTAGCTATCATTATTCCAAGTAATAATTTAAGACTAAAAAAAATCTATAGGAAAAGTATTGTAATGCTAATACAGTCACCAAAGCAGGATTTAGGAATTTCATTCATGCTGACAAATAACATGCTACATTATCCCTGTCAATAGGCATAGTTGGAGTAGGATGCAGAGCACCCTGCCTCTGTCCTTCTCGTAGCAGACTAGTTGTTGTAATTTTTTTTAGACTGTCAGAATGTTCATTCCTAGCTCATAAACTACAATCCTTTGCTGTGATTTATTTGATTAATTCTTGTCTTTAACTTTTGTCTCCCAAGATCTATTCAGCTCCTCTCCTGTGTCCTGCTCCCAGAGATCAATCAAGTGCTATACACCATGCATTGGCTCAGCTGATTCACTCTCATGCGAGGAGAAACATCCAACCCACTTTGGACTAGCCCTGCCGTCACTATTAGACATTGAGACCTGTTATTTTCTTTGTATGTTTTGTCTTACAGTCTGTACACCTTCTAGTGCATTTTAGAGTTGAAGAGCACAAACTACAGATAAACATGCTTGTTAGAGCATCTCGAAGACTAAATTCAATAGATTCAGTTTGACAAGGTGAAAAACTGATTGTTTTACTATTGTAACATGCAGTTAGTGCCCCCCAGGCACTTCTCTCTCTAAATACATTGATTGGTAGGTTACACTATATTTAGATTGTTCAAATACTGCCTGAGGCACCTTTGCTATTTGTCTCCATACTCAATAAATGGTGAGACACAAAATGTGAGTTTTCTTTGTTCCAATTTACAGTGGGGGAAAAAAGTATTTAGTCAGCCACCAATTGTGCAAGTTCTCCCACTTAAAAAGATGAGAGAGGCCTGTAATTTTCATCATAGGTACACGTCAACTATGACAGACAAAATGAGAAAAAAAAATCCAGAAAATCACATTGTAGGATTTTTAATGAATTAATTTGCAAATTATGGTGGAAAATAAGTATTTGGTCAATAACAAAAGTTTCTCAATACTTTGTTATATACCCTTTGTTGGCAATGACACAGGTCAAACGTTTTCTGTAAGTCTTCACAAGGTTTTCACACACTGTTGCTGGTATTTTGGCCCATTCCTCCATGCAGATCTCCTCTAGAGCAGTGATGTTTTGGGGCTGTCGCTGGGCAACACAGACTTTCAACTCCCTCCAAAGATTTTCTATGGGGTTGAGATCTGGAGACTGGCTAGGCCACTCCAGGACCTTGAAATGCTTCTTACGAAGCCACTCTTTCGTTGCCTGTGTGTGTTTGGGATCATTGTCATGCTGAAAGACCCAGCCACCCACGTTTCATCTTCAATGCCCTTGCTGATGGAAGGAGGTTTTCACTCAAAATCTCACGATACATGGCCCCATTCATTCTTTCCTTTACACGGATCAGTCGTCCTGGTCCCTTTGCAGAAAAACAGCCCCAAAGCATGATGTTTCCACCCCCATGCTTCACAGTAGGTATGGTGTTCTTTGGATGCAACTCAGCATTCTTTGTCCTCCAAACACGACGAGTTGAGTTTTTACCAAAAAGTTCTATTTTGGTTTCATCTGACCATATGACATTCTCCCAATCCTCTTCTGGATCATCCAAATGCACTCTAGCAAACTTCAGACGGGCCTGGACATGTACTGGCTTAAGCAGGGGGACACGTCTGGTACTGCAGGATTTGAGTCCCTGGCGGCATAGTGTGTTACTGATGGTAGGCTTTGTTACTTTGGTCCCAGCTCTCTGCAGGTCATTCACTAGGTCCCCCCGTGTGGTTCTGGGATTTTTGCTCACCGTTCTTGTGATCATTTTGACCCCCACGGGGTGAGATCTTGCGTGGAGCCCCAGATCGAGGGAGATTATCAGTGGTCTTGTATGTCTTCCATTTCCTAATAATTGCTCCCACAGTTGATTTCTTCAAACCAAGCTGCTTACCTATTGCAGATTCAGTCTTCCCAGCCTGGTGCAGGTCTACAATTTTGTTTCTGGTGTCCTTTGACAGCTCTTTGGTCTTGGCCATAGTGGAGTTTGGAGTGTGACTGTTTGAGGTTGTGGACAGGTGTCTTTTATACTGATAATAAGTTCAAACAGGTGCCATTAATACAGGTAACGAGTGGAGGACAGAGGAGCCTCTTAAAGAAGAAGTTACAGGTCTGTGAGAGCCAGAAATCTTGCTTGTTTGTAGGTGACCAAATACTTATTTTCCACCATAATTTGCAAATAAATTCATTAAAAATCCTACAATGTGATTTTCTGGATTTTTTTTCCTCAATTTGTCTGTCATAGTTGACGTGTACCTATGATGAAAATTACAGGCCTCTCTCATCTTTTTAAGTGGGAGAACTTGCACAATTGGTGGCTGACTAAATACTTTTTTCCCCCACTGTATATGCATGAAACGTACATTATGGAAAACATGTCTCACATTCAGTCATGGTTAGTAGTACAATAATGGATTGGCAAAAATGTGGCACTGTCAACTTAGAAGGTTAGTAGGAAAGTTAGCCTACTCATTTAAACCACCTAAATATATTTGCGTTCACTGAACATTTAGTGTTTGAAACGCAAACATTTATTTCCCAACTGCTTTTGCTATAATCCTGCAGACTATCATTCTCCATACCTTATATCAGTGGAGGCTGTTCAGAGGAGGAAGGGGATGTTTGTAAACATTTAAAAAGGTAACTTTAGATAAAACTACACTAAATATAATCACATCACCAAATAATTTATTAAAACACTATTTTCCAAAGGTCTACAGTAGCCTCAACAGCACTCTCTAGGGTAGCACCATGGTGTAGCCGGAGGACAGCTAGCTTCCGTCCTCCTCTGGGTACATTGACTTCAATACAAAACCTAGGAGGCTGATGGTTCTCACCCACTTCCATAGACTTACACAGTAATTACACAGTAAACTATCAGAGCTCTTGCAGCATGGACTGACATGTCCACCCAATCAAAGGTTCAGAGAATTAATCTAGTACTGAAAGCATAAGCTACAGCTAGCTAGCTAGCACTGCAGTGCATAAAAGGTGAGTAGTTGACTCAAAGAGAGAGAAAGACAGAACAGTTTAACAAATTAATTTATTCCAAAATTAAGGAGAAGCAAGAGAGAAAGTAACTTTTTTTCACTTTCACTTAGCTAGCGAATGCAGCTAGCTAGTTTAGCCTACTGAAACACCCTGCTCAAACAGAGGGATGCTATGTTAGCTAGCTGGCTATGACTTTCCAACACAACACTGGAACTCTTCCAAGTCAAGGTAAGCTTTTGGTTTTACTAATTTATTGCCACCGGGGCCCGCCGGTGTAACTGCTTACTAACTGCTTACTGACTGTACACTAACGTTACTGCATGATTGTAGCGAGTTTACAAACGTGTTAGTTCTATTAGCTATGCTGACTATGACGTTACTTTAGCTGATATGGTGACAACGATGTAGGCTGTGTGTCGCGGTTTGGCTTGGAAAGGTTTTTTGCCTGGTCACATACAGCTGATGTGTTGTGCATTGAAGTCCACAAGCGAAAGGAAGAGGTGAGAGGAGGAGAGCGCATAGATGGGAGAAGGAATACAACGTGGCTGCTATGAAAGTGAACTGTGTTTACGCGTGATCAGGGGTGTATTCATTCCGCCGATTCTGTTGAAAAACGTTTCTTAAACGGAAGCAAACGGGAATAAACATACCTGAATTTGTCCAATAAAAACTATTGTTTGCAACTGCTGGACTACACCCTATATCAGCTAGATGCAGGCAAGAGTGTGTAAAGTGGTATTGAATGTCACTGTCACCTCAAATCTATCTCTCGACCTGTGTTCACCAACGTGTATAGCCGCAGAGCCAGCCAGCCCGCGGGAGCCCGCATTTAAGCCATGGGGACACATTCCACATCACTCAATGGAAGCCACACTGATGGTGGTACAACCTGACATTGACTCATCCTGAAGTCATGCACTAGTAGATGTCCCTTTACTGCTGTGCCACCAGCAGATTCTTATTATTCACACATCCCCTTTACGGTCAAATCAATGGTTGGTTCTCATCGAGGGGCTGTAGTGGAACAGGTTGAGAGCTTCAAGTTCCTTGGTGTCCACATCACCAACGAACTATCATGGTCCAAACACACCAAGACAGTCGTGAAGAGGGCACGACAAAGCCTATTCCCCCTCAGGAGACTGAAAATATTTGGCATGGGTCCTCAGATCCTCAAAATGTTCTACAGCTGCACCATCGAGAGCATCCTGACTGGTTGCATCACCGCCTGGTATGGCAACTGCTCGGCCTCCGACCGCAAGGCACTACAAAGGGTAGTGCGTACGGCCCAGTACATCACTGGGGCCAAGCTTCCTGCCATCCAGGACCTCTATACCAGGCGGTGTCAGTGGAAGGCCCTCAAAATTGTCAAAGACTCCAGCCACCCTAGTCATAGACTGTTCTCTCTGCTACCGCACGGCAAGCGGTACCGGAGCGCCAAGTCTAGGTCCAAAAGGCTTCTCAACAGCTTCTACCCCCAAGCCATAAGACTCCTGAACAGCTAATCATGGCTACCCAGACTATTTGCACTGCCCCCCCCATCCATCCCATCTTTTTACGCTGCGGCTACTCTGTTAATTATTTATGCATAGTCACTTTAACTCTACCCACATGTACATATTACCTCAACTAGCCGGTGCCACGCACATTGACTCTGCACCGGTACCCCTGTATATAGCCTCCCTACGGTTATTTTATTTTACTTTTTTATTAAACAATAAATGCATTGTTGGTTAAGGGCTGTAAGTAAGCATTTCACGGTAATGTCTACACCTGTTGTATTCGGCGCATGTGGCAAATAAAATTTGATTTGATTTATAAAAGTATTCCAGTATCGAGATCCATGATTCCCCTTCAAGTGAAATATCACAATCAATTGTAACTATCAACTCAAGCAACAATCAGCCAAAAGCTAATATTTTAAGTTGGTACTCTACCTATCAATTGATCCCTCTTGGGAAACTACTTCATCTATTAGGAATAAAACACGCAAACATTTTATATAACTATTATTTAATTATTCTGGAAACTTACACACGTACAAATAATATCTTAAAACCATAGAGATTGAGACCAGAACAGCAACATCCTCTGGCCTTGTAAAATGTAGAAACGTTAACTGCAGGAAAGGTATGTAATTGTTAAGTTCAATAAGAATGGCATCTTTACATTCACTATTTATTCCTTCATTATTTCTAAGATGTGATATTGTATCTTCACTTTGCATCAGAAAATAACATTCTGATAAGTTCGTATTGCTATTCACACTAATTATCACAGTTATGACAGTGGAATTTTCTAGCCGTCTCTTAGGTTGAATATGATCAAGATAACAGAATACAAGGGTCTTGGATGAGAAGGCATACCATTCGAGACAACATCCATGTTAATCGTACCCTGCTCATTCATGACAAACCACAACTAGGTTTAAAAATTTCAAAACATTTTATTTTCTTAGCGTCATTTCACCTTAATATGTTCATACTAAAATCAACAATTCTTTACCATTATGTAGTCTTTTCAATATACAAGTATCAATAAGCATGATTAAAAGATCACGATGGCTTTATGTCTGTGTTAAAGAATTTCCCATATCCTTTTATATTAAAATATTTCATATATAGTATCTGTATTTAAACAGAGGTTTAATAATAAAACGTAAGTTACCATAGAAGGCAATTAGAGGATTTAATCAGATTGGGATTCTCATATTAAACAAACGTCGTCTTCAGGAGGTGTATAGAATGTCCATGAGAAGTGAGAGGAGACTGAGAAAGAGAGAAAGGGTGAGTGAGAGTCTTTGAAGGACAGACCAGACCCAAGACATGAGACAGCATTGCATTGCTTAGTCAACAACATTCAAAAGGCAGTAAATTATAACAAGGTTAGTTCACCTTCAAACGTCTACATTTATGCCTTTGCATTAAGCCTAGAGATTTGTTCGACAATAACCAAAATAAAAGCACACATCTGTCCTTCTTCACTAAATCGGTAGATTATTATTATCATTGTAGCAGAGATACTGTATTCTTATGCTCAAGATGACATCCAATAATAACAGTAACATCCAATAATAACAGGGCAGACGATACTCCAACATGGCCTTTAGCATGATACATATATTCTTTTATTAGCAAATACAACTATGCTTTTGAACAAAAGACTTCACATCCATAGCCAGAACTGTATATGAAAAGATCTCTCTTAGAAAGCATTGTTCTTTGAGAATAAACACTGATTTCTTCAATCATCGACGTACATATCGTATCATGGATTCCCTGGTTTCGACAAGCTGTTCCAGCTGGATAGTCAAACCAGCAACGAAATCAGACCTTGCCTAGTCGCCTCTGTTCATGTCCTGCTTACCACACAAAGTTTGATTTGTTTGAAAAAAAGTCTGCGGATGGGGGCAATCTTCAGGAAAGGCAATGATAGACACAAAAATAGTGAGCCACAACCGAAGATGCTGTGAGGCAGCAGTCCCTGACAAGTTCCCACCGTTCGTTCACACACACAGATGCATGTCCTGTCAATGTTCCCAGGACTGACTGACTCCATACGCTGGGTTTACTTGGAGACTTGCTGTTGAACATGGAGTAAAAACTCATAGTAAGACAAGGCCGACTCTGTCCGATCCTCTATCATGTTCTGCAAAAAGCTGGCTTTCAGTGGGCTCTCATCCCTGAAAGGGAACAGAAAAGGAAGGTTGGATCCACAACATTTACTCATCGTCTCTTGCAGAATTGCCCTCTGAGCTGTTTGACAGGTCAGCAAAACTCTCCGTAGGCTGTCAACACGTTGTCAATGAGTTCAACCTGCTCTAAATACTATTCATTCTATTTTGGGCTTTGTTTACCCAAGGCAAACATCAAACATTGTAACCCAAATTGCCCCTTATTCCCTATGCAGTACACTACTTTTGACCAGAGCTCAATGGCCCTGGTCAAAAGTAGTGAATGATAAGGGGAATAGGGTGCCATTTGGAACGCAGTCATTGCCTCTGAACTCTCCCAGTGCTCTCATCTAGTAAAGTCACACCACTGTTCCTACTGCCTACCTGATGACATGCAGGATGGGGAAAAAGGGCCTCTGTTCCCTCAGCCAGCCAACGAACGCTCTGGTTCTCTGGGACTCTGCAGTGTCCAACTCTGGGAGCATGTTCTAGGAGATTCAACACATCATTATAATAAAATAATAATATCTTTATGGTGCCCCTTTCAGGAAATCTGTTGTGCATCTCATTTAAACAGCACTATATTTAGTGCAACATAAATACTGTAGATACGATGCAAGTCAAACGAGATACAACTACCACATGTAAATACAGTATAATACACAGAGGTCCTGGTGAGCGATACAGAACCTTGACAGGAGCAGTGGAGCTGGGCTCAGAGAGACAGTGAAAAGGGGAGCTGGTGTTTAGGTTCCTCACCATGTTCTGAGACAAAGCAGTGTAGTTTGGGACCCCCAGGACTTGTGTGAGGAAGTTGGGGTTGCAGTTTCTTCCAATCCAGAGATAGATCACCTGATGGAGAAAGGAGAAGTCAGTCAACACTGTGTTCATGTTGTCCATCTGTCCATTTCTTCAGAAAAATCCACTGTAGATAGTGTTGCATGTCTATCTAGGTTGTACGCCAAATGACAGAAAAACATTCCTCAATAAAATCAGCATCATCATGTAAATGAGCGCAAGCTAAAGCATGATGGAGCAATGCATCAGACTTGATTATTCATGTGTCAATGTTTTAATTGTATCTGTCCCTAACACATAAATGCATCATCATGGTCATGCTACTAACCGAGCCAGCGTCCATGAGGAAGGCCCCCTCTCTGCTCAGCTTCTCCACAGACAACTGCTGGACTCTGGGCTGGGGGATGGTGCGCTCAATGATGTTCAGAGCTCCCTGTGGAGGGGTGTAGGGAGAGGAAAAGAGGAGGGGAGAAGCTGAGTTAACCCCTTCAAATTAGTGGATTCGGCTGTATAAAACCGAGCACCGCCATGCAATCTCCATAGACAAACATTTGCAGTAGAATGACCTTACTGAAGAGCTCAGTGACTTTCAACGTGGCACCATCACAGGATGCCACCTTTCCAACAAGTCAGTTTGTCAAATTTCTGCCCCGCTATAGGCTCAGCCACGAAGTGGTAGGCCACACAAGCTCACAGAACGGGACCGCCAAATGTTGAAGCGCGTAAAAATAGTCTGTCCTTGGTTGCAACATTCACTACCGAGTTCCAAACTGCCTCTGAAAGCAACGTCAGCACAAGAACTGCTTGTCGGGAGCTTCATGAAATGGGTTTCTCTGGAGTGATGAATCACGCTTCACCATCTGGCAGTCCGATGGACGAATCTGGGTTTGGCGGATGCCAGGAGAACGCTACCTGCTCCAATGCATAGTGCCAACTGTAAAGTTTGGTGGAGGAGGAATAATGGTCTGGGGCTGTTTTTCATGGTTTTGGCTAGGCCCCTTAGTTCCAGTGAAGGGAAATCTTAATGATACAGCATACAATGACGTTCTAGACGATTCTGTGCTTCCAACTTTGTGGCAACAGTTTGCGGAAGGCCCTTTCCTGTTTCAGCGTGACAATGCCCCCGTGCATAAAGTGAGGTCCATACAGAAATGGTTTGTCGAGATCGGTGTGGAAGAACTTGACTGGCCTGCACAGAACCCTGACCTCAACCCCATCGAACACCTTTGGGATGAATTGGAACGCCGACTGCGAGCCAGGCCTAATCGCCCAACATCAGTGCCCAACCTCACTAATGCTCTTGTGGCTGAATGGAAGCAAGTCCCCGCAGCAATGTTCTAACGTCTAGTGGAAAGCCTTCAAAGAAGAGGTCATGTAGTGTATGTGTTACATCATTTTAAAATCATCTGAGTGTATAAGACGTGATAAAATATAACAAGAAACTATAACACTACAAGAAAATATAGCTTCTCTTATTATTAGTATTATCTATGCTCTGGCCATGTGGTGTGTGAACATCAGGGTTTCCCCTAGCCCTCACCTCGTCAGTCAGATCGTCCACGCGGTACAGCGCTGGGTGGATCATCAGCATGACGTATGCCAGGGGCTGGTACTTCAGCTGACACATGGCAAACACACGGTCGTCCAGCCTGGTGCTTGTACCCGTTCGGAAGGCTTTCTGTGGGTCACAGAGAACAAAAACAACATGAGCAAAGCACGAAGGAGAGACCCAAGCCAATAGCGGTAGCTGGGTCTTACGTTGTCAGTTTATATGACTGACTAGATTTCTTATGGTGTTTTGAAGCTGGTCTCTGTTCCAAGACTTAAGCCATGCCGAGTTGTAATAGAACTACAGGAATAGCCTCTCTTTGGTGGGAGGTAGGTTTCGTCCCAAATAGCATCTTATTCCCTATATGGTGCACTTCTTTTGACTAAAGCCCTATGGGAACAGGGTGCCATTTGGGACGAAGCCGTAGACTGCCAGGGGACTAGCCAGGGAGAGAGTGGGTGGATAGTGTACCTGTTTGAGCAGGGCCAGGATGTAGAGGGGGAACAGCCTGAGGCAGGCGGGGGCCAGCAAGCCAGGCTGCTGGATGGTGAGTACAGAGGTGCGGTAGGACGTCAGAGAGTCGATGGACGCGTTGGTCATCGCATCCCTGGCGTCACTCAAACTGGCCGTCACTGAGCGATCCACAGCTGGAGAGAGAGAGAGGAGACACACGTCAGGAACAAGAAACTGAATTCAAAACTCAGCTACGTTTTTGTCTCAGGGATTGTGATTCACAAGTTACATGAATGTACAGTACATGTTTGTAGTCATGGCCTTCATTACAAAGAGCAACCATTGGGTTCAATAATTTATTGTTGCTTTATAATCAGGGTAAACTATCAATAATAATAGTACCTCATATTACAGTAGGTTCTTTAGAAGAATAACATTTCATCAGTGACTGAATAGACCTAGTAAAACCATCAATACACTATCTGAAGATTAGTCTACAGTCAGTTTGATTTTGCCACTTGGATTCCTCAAAGGTCACGGGTAACCAGGCAACCATCTGATATCACTTATGACCATCTGTCCATGCACTTTAGGCAGCTATGGTACTGTGGGGATGACAAGCCTGTTCTCACTATGAGACATTAATGATCACAGGATGATGGGACACACTAAGGACTTCACCGTGATGGAAATAAACATGCCTTTAATAACCACACAAATACCAACAAACTACCTACCCATGCTAGCCAGCAGACCAGTGATGGCCTGGACATCAGCCCCAGCAAAGATGTCGGACAGGGAGTTGACAACAGGCAAACACATGGTGTGGACTCTGATCCTTCTCTCTCCTGTAGAAATACAACACCAAGCAACAAGTTATTGTTTCAGAATTACAATGTGTATACATCTGAAATATAACATTTGTCAAGGAAACAAATAAAAATAAACTACATTGCAGTTCAGAAATAAAATGTTTACATTTCAGTATTCAGTTTAAAAAGTGTTCCATCTCACCCTTTCATGGCTCACGTTTACAAACATTGAGGTTAAGTCCCAAATGGCACCCTATTCTCTATATAGTGAACCAGAGCCTTTTGAGTCCTGGTAAAAAGTAGTGCACTATGTATGTAATAGGGTGCTATTTGGGACGTACAGAGTGAATCTAAACCAAGTAAATCCCACAGAAAAATAATGACTTTTTGGTAAAGCCCCCCTATACTATCTCAGAGTCCCCCAGCCCACCACAGCAGCTCCAGACAGTATACCTTTGCTGGACGTGTAGAGCAACGCAGCCTGGAAGGAGACCGACTGCATGTCCACCAGGTTCTCTTCAATGGACATCTGCACAGCGAAGCCTGCGTCTGGGTTCACGTTGGGCAGGGACAGCAGGTCCGTGGAGCGCACAAAGAAGTTCCCATGGAACGTGTGGATGGACAAACCTACACGGAGGTTAAGGGGGAAGAGTTTAACATTATTTTCACAATAATCAACATGCAAAATAGATATAGAAGTGGGTCAGAGAGATTTGAGTTAAATACATTTTAACCGACAGTTTTTCCTCCCAGATACAGAAACCTACTGGAACACAACACCAAGTTTAAAGGGTTAACAGTATCCTTAAATCAATTAGCATTTTGAGATTTCCTTCAGCAAATACTTTACACACAGATTTAAGATACAATAAGATGTATTGTCCCCGAAAGGGAAATTTGTCTCAGACAATTAAAGTGCTGCTGCTTTCACATGAAATATCACATAATACAATAAAATCAGCATAGTGCACAAAGTTACTTCTTACCTTTAGTGCAGCGTATCCTCATGACAGCCTCGAAGCCGATCTTGCGGGTGAGGTACCTCTTGAGATCCTTCTGGAAGCACTCTACCCCAGCTGGGTTGTGCTGCTGGTGGTAGGAGGGGTAGTAGTACACACTTCCCGCTGAGTACCTGGATATGCAACCTGACGGGAGGAGAGAGAAGATGAAGCAGAGATTACACATGAATCCAGCCAGAGGATGATGCTCTATATAAAGAGTCATTTTCTGGCATTTGAATAAACATGATTAATCCCACAAGGGGAAATTTGATTTGTCACCAGCAAGACATATACAGCAACATACACATACTGTACATACATCAGAGACATGCACAAAGCACTGATTGCTTGTGGAATAAGATAACTTTGTAAATAATCACACATTGTAGTGCAGATGTATGCGGCAGACAGCACCACTCACCTAAAGAGGCCAGGTCACAGTACTGGGAGCTCAGTAGGAACAGGTCTACAGCCACCTGCTGTCCTGAACAGTCCAGGGCCAGCTTCTTATAGAAGTCTGTGGCAGGAGACAGGTGCTGGATATCCTGGGGAACCACCACAACACAATGTGCACCACAGACAATTGTAAACAAAACAAAAAAAGTGGGTATATTATGCTGAAGAAAATGTCTGAAACCCTATCTTAGGTATTGAAGTTATCAAGTTTCAACCGCCACTGCACAACAGGTGTGCACACAACTTCTCTTTACCAGGTAATTAAATAGACCGTGGCCGCGTCCCAAATGGCACACTATTCCCTACATATGGGACCTATAGGGTGCAATTTCAGATGCACAATGTATAAACCAATGTGACCCTGGCTCTCTCTGGTCTCTACCTTGGCTGAAGCCCTCTGGTTGGGGTCCTCTCTGGACTTGAGGGCCCCCACACCCAGGCTGGGCAACTGGGTCTGGAAGACGGACACACGCCCCCCGGTGGGCGACAGCAGCTTGAACGCTGCCTGCAGGGCCGGGCCCAAAGCAGACTGCGTCTCCATGGTCTTGCCAAACATCTGGGGCAAGCTCTTCAGCAGATCCTGCACCAGCTGCACAAATAAAAAGACATTTACATAAAGTTTCGTAATGCAAAACAGAGCTAAAGAGAGGTTTAGGCAAAACTAAGTGACCCAATGTGAGTGTGTCTTGATGCATTCATGCAATGTGGTGAGTAGTCTGCCAGATTTGAGTGGTAACCTTTTCGTTTTACATTTTGTATCAGCCCGTCTCAGAGGAATATTAGCTCCTTACCTCCTTGCATTCATTGAGGTTCACTAAAAGGCTGTCTGGTGTTGGTAAAAATATATCTGGAGAAAAAGAAAAGACAGCATAGAAGACCATTAGACTATTTTGACCTCTTAAAGTATTTGATCATTTCTAGGTAGTGAATTAGTCTCCTTGTTTTTATCATAAGACAAAAATAAACAGCAACAAATAGAACACACAAAAGGAACACAAACACAATGCAATTTAAAGAGCTCCAGCAAATGAAAAAATATATATTTTTAAATGTACTCTCACCTTCGATGTCGGAGACTATGAGCATTTGTGGTTGGGACAGGGTTTCCTGGAGGTTGTAGAAGTGGATGGTGCTGTCAAATGTGATGAAGCCAATCTTTGTCCTCGAGTCCCCAGGGAGCCTGGAACACAGACATGCATGCAGAAGGACTTGTTCAGCAGACAGTCACAGGACACTTTATTTTTAGTTAAAAGCTACATTATTTTGGGGTTATTGGAGACGAAACAACAGTTAAAAGCTAGTGAGTTTTCTTGACTAAAACTTCAGGAAAATGTTTTTAGTTCATTAAGCCCAGAACATAAGTAAACTGACCATGCTGCAAAGGCCTAATCAGCTTTTTTGTCAGTGTTTCAGTGGTGACGTTAATCATACATACGCATTGATGTTCTCTAGCAGTGACTGACAGACGACATCTAGGTATCCTGTTTCCACAGCATTATGGGATACGTCCAGCACGATGAGGTAAACAGCAGGCTGGGGGGGTCTCAGCTGAGGATGACAGGTTTCACACCATCAATACATAGATTAACACAAACACGCGGACACAAAACATGTAAATGTTTCCTAGATAAACGCCAGTAAATTATAAAAAATGTAAGCGTGTCATAAAGCCTGATGGAATCACTTTATGAAGACAGCAGCAGTAGCATACAGCTAATTTCATCTGCATTTTATTAGCTGATTAAAGGGAGCAACATTCAACATATAGATATATTTTCAGGCAGAATAACATGCAAAGATTTGCTTTAAATAGACAATCAATCTTAAAAAGACTATATAATGTGTATTTACCATGTATTCTGAGGGTGCGATGAACTCGATGGTGGCATTCTGGACCTCAGGTCTTTTGTGTGGCTCTCCGTACGATCTGCTGACTGGGTTGTACATGAACTCCTCTGGCACTACACCAAACACAAAGATGGCGGTTATCATCACAGTCAGAAAAGAGCAGCACCAGGCTTGTCCTTGTCCATCATCACTATTATCATCAGGTTAATGATATTCTGGACGTTTAGGTCAAAGCGGCGTGCTGGAAAACCTTGGTAGAGCATGGGTCAAGGTAGTCCTTGTGGTGCTCATGTGAATTTCCTTTCTTTTTCTTTTTCTTTTTCAGCTTCAGACCAGCCTAACTTCTCACTTAAAACATAATTTGAGTGTTTAATGAAATAATGAACATTGGATGTGGTCAAAAGTAGTGCAATATATGGGAATAGGGTGTCATTTGAGATGAGCTTGGTGGCTGTGGTCCTCACCATCGTTGACCCGGTAGCACAGGTTACACTTCCATCTCCTCTGGTCCAGGAAGGTCACAAAGGGGTTGATATACGTCCTGCAGGAGCGACACCTCACTATAGTGCTGGAGGTGACCACAGGCAGTTGCTGCAGTGTACAAACAAACCAAACAATAAAAAAAAGGGGCAATCTGGGATTAGTGCACACATTTTAATGATATCAGCTCTTGAATAATTTAAACTTACAATACAGCTAGTTGCTGCAGTGCACAGAGAAACATTAAGATAGCCTAACATGTCCTATGACAATCATCAATGCCAAGTTTCACACAAATCTTCAAAACATAAAATTACATTTCAGACATGATCATAGATGCGTAGATTGAACATAATTATTCTAGACTATATGATCCTTTGATCTTTTACTAGAAGTGGGATGGGTAGAAGGAAGATTCTACTGAAGGTTGGGCGTGTTTTGCATGTTGGGAGGGAGTGGTCAATGTCTTACCGAGAGATCTTTGAAGGGGTGGAGGAGCAAGCCGAGTGGGAGTTTGGCTTTGTTTAACAGAGACTGGGTCTGGGGGATGCTGGTCAGGGTACTCCGGAAGACACTGTAGTGAAAGGAGGGAAATGCACAACAGGTCAGAACCAGTACATATTATCTACATGTAGGGCCAAGTTCAAGCACATTAACACACAATATTCAACATTGTGATGGGAGTTGACATTGAGAAACAATGCCAGACAAACTACTACTCACTCTGGGTGGCAGTTGATTTTCTGCAGGTCCTGGGGAAGGCAGGGCGTAGGAGGGGTGACTGGGCCCGGAGGGAGCAGGTTCCTCTCCTGCAGCAGGTTGACCACCCTCAGGGCCTCTGGGGTCTGGGACTGCAGACTCAACCCAGCCAAGGAGGGGCTCAGTTGGGCTGGACCTGCAGAGGGCTGGGGAGGAAACATAGGACAGTAAAGTGGTGACTACAATGAATGAGGCAGCACTTAACTTGGGTGCACCCTTGGGGGATCAGAAAGTAGTGCACGTGGGATGCATCCCTGGTAAGTTTCAATATTTCAGTCTATGCATGTCCTATTTCAACATTCAGGAAGAAAAGCCTTTATTTGTTGACACACGAGCACTTAGATATGGTCATTTTCACATTTTCATAAATTCACAGAATGTTTGGGAATTTTGTTTAGCAAGGCATTTGTGAAAATTCTATAGCAATATAGAGTGGGAAAGCGGCAGTGCGTTTGAACAATTAATAGACACTGCAGTAAAAAAAAACGAATAAAAACATCTGTCTTGTCCAGGAACAGAGTCTATGCAGACCGGTGCGCCATAGCCAATCAGAGATACAGTAGGCCTATATACAAATAAGCCATTTGCAACACGGGCCTGCCATCAATCACTTTGAACTGGACTGTGTGTTTACAGGCAGTAGCAACAGCGCGACTTTAGATCATTAGAACGCATTCACCAAAAGCCAAAAAATACACATGAATGGATTTCTGCAAATATGTAAATACCACGGGAGTCCGCTCACATTTGGGAACTTCACCGTCCTATTGATCAATGAACCAGGCCAGCTGTGATTTACAACTTGATAGCAATATTTTTTGGACTACTATCCATCTATAACTGCATCCATTTATTCTGCCTACAACGCCTTAACTGTACTTCATGGAATTGAGTCAAATATAACCTATTTTTAAAACATCTTAGAAAGTTGGTTTTGAAGCATAAACTGGGAATTTTATATGTTTTTCTGATATTATCATTGTCCGTTTCATATCTGCAAAGTAGTTAAAACGCTGTCACTTTAAGTCTTGGATTTGGTTTGACAAAGCATAGAGAGCAAAGTCTGGTCGCTTACCTGCTGGTATGGCTGAGGCGCATGGCTGTAAGGCTGCGTCGAGGGCTGCATGGGATGGTGCATGGTAGAGGCGTTAGGGGGTGCGGAGGTGTTCTGATACCCCGGGGGTAGAGAGGGGTAGGACAGACCCATGTGTCGAGCAGGGGGGCCCGGCTGCTGGGGCGGGAGTGGGCCAGCTATAGGGACAAGCACCAAAACAGGCCTCATGTCAGTTCTGAGTGTTGCTAGCAGTACATCTAGGGGACTAAAATGTTATATTAGTCATTCATTTCTGATGAAACTACGATGTAGTAGAGGACTTACTCATTTTAGGGCCCGTCTCCAAGTGATCAAAGCTGTTGGGAACTTGAGCGCCATTACCAGGTGTGGGCATGTTTCCTGTCACAGTGCAAAGATTCCAGATTCGGTCAGAATAAGATGTATAAAAAATTAAATAAAAGCATTACACTACTTTTGTGTAAGCACTTAAAAAGGCACAATCTGTATGTTTAGTTTATGGGGAAAAAGTGTTGCCCAAATGTTCTGGGAAAACTTAGTAATTAGCATACATGTTGTTTGTGTTATGTTTCAGGTCAGTTGTGGTTGTACTTTGTTTCATTGCCACAGGGTTGAGAACATAAGAATTGCGCATTCAATGTACCTAATTCACAGTCACAACGACAGACAGAAAGACACAATGTGATAAATAGATACTCATCACGACCAAAATAGACAGACAGACTTTGAAAGTGTCAAATGTAAACAGATGATATCTGAAATATCCATGGAAGTTCTCTAGGCCTGTTGTTCCTTGCGAAACCATGTTAATAATCTAATAGAAGACAATGGATCAAACGTGATCGTCAGCAAAAATGCACAGGGGACACAACACACTGATAGTGACGAAACCACACCTGGACACTCAATATCATTCTCCTGGTTCTCGTACTCAGTGTGAGGAGCATCATCACTAGCATCACCCCCACACTGAGCTGGCATGGTGGGAAGAAAGAGAAGGCAATGAGACCCAAAGGGGTGGCTGTTGGAGCTAGTACCACTACTCAGATACACCCCCCCAAAAAAAAAGATACCATTTACAACAACGCCACAAAAAAATAAATGCTTAAAAGAGTAAGGTAAACAAACTAGGATCAGCACTCCTACTCAGACCTTTTATGAATACGGCATCAGAACTGATATGTCCTTACCATCAGTCTTGGGGCCAAGGGGAGGGGTGGCATTGCCCATGGGTGGTCCAGTAGGGGGTGGGGTGGGTCTCATAGAGGGTGGGGGGCCGTAAGGTGCTCTCATACCTGGCTGGTATGAGTGAGGAGCCGCCATGGGGTTCATCGGAGGAGGGGCAGAGCCTGGACAACAACAACAGTTCAACGTCACATCATTTAGGATCATTAGCTACACATATTACATATCTCTTATACAGTATCCTATCACAACCCCCATCAAATCAAACCTTGTCCAACAACACCTTGTCAACCAAACAATTGTATAATACAAAAATGGCACCTACATAGTATTGTGCTGCCAGCCCAGACATCACACTGTACAATGGCTGTGGTCAAGGATAACCTAAGACAATAAAACTGGCAACTATACATCATGACAATGTAACCTATAAGACATGGGGTATAAGAGGACTATCCTTCATAAGAGGGAAAACGGCCCGAGGTGAGTAGCATTATAACCCTACACTGGAGGTGACCAGTCTGACAACAGCTGATGCTGCTGACCCAGAGCTGGCTAATGTCAGTGACCTGGAAGAAACACCTCTAGTGACTACAGAGACTACACTGGGCCATTCCAACTGAGAGCAATCTTTGATGCTGCTTCCAACCGCAAAGATCGGTCATTCAGAGATTGCGAGTGTGAATAAATATTCAGTCATCATCACATCAACTTGAATGAAAATAGTAAACTGGACAGATTAGAGTGAATCATGTTAAATCAGTCATCAAGGAGTCATCCTTGTTGACAGTGATAACGTTAGCCTGGCTGACGCGACTCAAGTGGTACACAGCGTGGGAGATCTGTCGCACACTGGTCTGGACAGGAGTCAGTTTGTTGGTGCAATTTTCGCTCAAAAATTGATGTGAGCTTTGATCGGTTCTCTCAAACTAGTTTTCTTCCCCTGGGGAGTCAAGACCTCATTTGGATTTGAAAATCCAACAGTTGTATTGGAAGGGGGCGGCACTCGGGGGCTGCACATGGCTGTCCACGGGGGGTGTTTGGGTGAGAAAAGACAGAGACGAACCAATCAGTAAAAAAGCACAGCCCCTTTCATTATCGACGCATCGTGCCAAAGGAGCCTTTCCAGACTCTGAAGTCAAGTAGACTTCGAGTATGGTGTCAGCCAGACTGTGATATTTCTTACACCACATTGTTGTTGCATAATGCGATAATGGCTTTGATCATGAATCACGGATGGCTTCTGACCAAACATAAGCCACACACCACAAATACCGCTACAGCGGTGGTAAGTAGTGACTAAACGGTCTCAGAACTCTGGAAATGAGAGTTTCAGTAACTTCACCAGAAGTTACTAAAACTCTAATTTGGCCTGTGAACAAGTATTCCTGAGTAAAGAGTGTCTGCCAAGGATATGTGCAGCCAATCTGATCTGTTCATGAGGGAACGGGAGCAGGGGGCAATGTCCACTTTCAACATCAGTTAGCTAGACCACCGAAAGAACAATGAGACAGATGTTTCACTGGATGTATAAATCTGAAGCATCCGGTTGGCATTTCCACTCACCACCAAATATTGTGATGAGAGGAAGCCCAGTGGCCGGCAGTGGGAGAAGATGGAGAGAGATTGATTTTGGCCGACGTCCTGCTAATTTTCTCATCAATGAAACATTTGATCTCAATACAGCTCTGTTCACAAAACTATAATCTGTTACGAACAGAGTGGACTAAGTTTTGTAGACTTTACCCTTTGCCAAATTTAAAAACAATTGCGTTGTTTAGAAGGAGTGCAAGGGCGAATAGAGTTATTGGACATGTGCACTTCACATAGTAGGCATTCCCTAACTGAAAATATGAAAATACATGCTAGAACTCGCCAATAGGATCTTGCTAGCTAGTGCTTGGCTCTGTCCACCTCCTTGCTTGTTTTGCCAACTATGATAAAAAAATGTCCCATTGGAAACAACAGGCTGTGGTCTATCTTGTGTTAGTTCTAAAAAATATATTTGACTAGACCACCACCAGTGCGTCCCTTTGAAATCATAGTGACCCAGCATTTCACTGTTGTTAATCCCGACGTGGAGTGTCATTACACAGTCAAAACAACCGGTCAATGTCATAATAATATCTAAAGGTTTTTCAACAAAGTGTTTTTCATCGTAGAAACAAACTGCTGTAGAATATGTAACAGTGTGTTAATCATGCAGCCTTTGTACTGCTCCTTCCCGCACTGAGTTTTACCTTGCTGGGTGTATCCGTGGAGGGAGGTGGGAGGCCCCAGGGGTTGCATGGCGTTGTGGAAGACAGGAGGAGGGGCTGCGCTGTACCCTGCCGAGGAGGCCTGGGGTGGTGCCAAGCTGGGCGAGGAGGTCACGTGATTAGCCACAGGCCCAAGGGGAGGAATGGCCATAGGAGGAGGCGCCCCCATTGATGGAGGAGCTCCCATCGGTGGAGGCCCCCCATACTGCCAGGCTGGGGGGTACTGGTAGTTGTTAGCAGACACAGGTGGAGGAGGGGTGGCCTGCGCTGGGGGCATCCTGGGGCCTGGGCCAGGGCTGGCAGACTGAGGAGGGGTCATGGGCTGAGGAGGTCCCATAGGAGGCCTGTTTAACATGGGCTGACCTGGAAGGGACTGGTAAGAGCTGACTGGTGGGATGGGCTGGTAGGGACCAGAGTTATAGAGTCCAAGGCCGGGCGGCATAGGGCTCTTGGCCTGCATTGGGTTGTATGGAGTCTGGTGGGCCATGTTGTAACCCGGTCCCGGTGGCTTCAGTGCTACTGGATTCTGTGAGGGACCTGGAAGACAGGATCATGATAACAGGAGGTTAGATGATTCCAGGCCAGTTTGACTTAAGACAAGTACCATACTCTGACATCCCATGTGAATGTCCCTATAGTCTGCATTAAAAACTAAGAGGTCAAATTTGCATGGCCCAGTGCACCGGGTGGGCGGAGTTTGTACATTTTAGACCATTACATTGGTCCATAAGTGACATGTCCACCCCCAGGGCACTGGGCCATGCAAAACAAACTCCATCAATAATAGCTGACTGCCTCATTTGCATACCAGTTAATAACACAGATGAAAAGAATCTCACTCTACAACCAATGTTTCATTACTACACTTTGAACTGCATGGCAGTATTGATGGACTAGGCCTACAACAGTTTGTGGCTCTGAAGGGGGATTTGGGCTAGATGACGTTGACCGCAGCAGAAATATTAGGCTAAATGCAGTAAGGGAAATTAGGATTTAAATAGACTTCAGACCTCCAAAATAAGGAAAACTATCTGTGGACAGACTGACAAAGCAATCACATTACTAAACACACTTACAGAGGAGGATATAATCTCCTCACCTGGATTTAAAGCATGCTGCTCCTTTATTGACAGTGAGTGTGAACAGAGAGGAACAGACTGATTAGAAAACAACTTCTCAATGGCGAAGACAAAAACCCATAATCCCAGTCTTTCTGGGCAGTGCCGGGGAAATCTCCAAAATGAAGCCGCCAGCCGGCCACAGCAGTCATGTTGAGGGCTTCCTCCAATCACAGTGAACCTGGCCTGGGCCAACTACCAACTGCTCAGCCAATTAAAGAGCAAGACGAGGCAAATGAGCACGCCAGGCAAGTGTAGGAGTCACACATGAAGATAAACTCTTACCACTAGGAAGTAAATCCTGTACAGCAACAAGGGTCTATAGTCTTAAAGTGGAAACAGTAAGCGAAGTAGGATGAATTCAGCCTATATTAAATCCACTTTGGCAAGAACAATAACGCTTGAGTGCTAGCTTTTGCTACCAACAGAATAGGACAGTAAAATTTAGTGAACTGATGGAAGGCTTTCTGTATTCTGTTAGTAAGATGGATGTTTGAAGCATCTCGGTTTTATCAGAGTTCAAAGACCAATGTTGGAGTAGAGGCTTTTAATTGCCTCTAATGCAGAGATAAGGAAAATATCAAGGCCAGATTAACTCTAGCCTAGGGAGTTTTATAATAGCTTAGACACTAATAGGATTGTCAAACGTTTGCCTGCCGACAACACTTAGCACATATGAACAGTGTCGGCAGTCAAAATCTCATGTTCACACAGCAAAGACCTTAAAGGTTGTCAGCCACTCAGACTTGCTAAAATACTCCAAACCAGAAGGTGGCAGTAGCGTTGTTTGGCAATGCATGTCTGTGTGTGTTGCATAGTCTATGGTCTAGATTCCAATCTTCGCTAGCTAGCTGTGCTAATGTTGCTATTTTATAGAAAGCCCTTATTGATACTAGCCAGATGGCCACAGCTAGATGACTACCTAGCAAGATGATTTAGAAACAATTTAATTCAGTCTCCATAATCCCATAATGCCAGTGCCAGCCCATAGCCAAATGTTTAGCTAGCTAGCTAGCTAGCTAGCATATTCGCTGGCTAGCACAACATACAGTGCTTTCAGAAAGTATTCACACCGTGACTTTTTCCCAAAGAAATTGTGTTACAGCCTGAATTTAAAATTGATTAAATTGAGATGTCACAATACCCCATAATGTCAGTGGAATTATGTATTTTTGCATTTAAAAATAATAATAATTTACAATTAAAAGCAAAAATGTATTGAGTCAATAAGTATTTAACCCCCTTTGTTATGGCAAGCCTAAATAAATTCAGGAGTACAAATTTGCTTAACAAGTCACATAATACGTTGCATGGACTCACTACGTGTGCAATAGTGTTTAACATGATTTTTGAATGACTACTTCATCTCTGTACCCCACACATACAATTATCTGTAAGGTCCCTCAGTAGAGCAATTCATTTCAAACACAGATTCAACCACAAAGACCAGTGAGGTTTTTTGCATGGTGAAGTTATTAATTACACTTTGGATGGTGTATCAATACACCCAGTCACTACAAAGATACAGGCGTCCTTCCTAACTCAGTTGCTGGAGAGGAAGGAAACCGCTCAAGGATTTCACCATGAGGCCAATGGTGACTTTAAAACAGTTACAGAGTTGAATGGATGTGACAGGAGAATTCTGAGGATGGATAAACAACATTGTATACTGAACAATAACAAATGCAACAATTTTGCGGAGTTACAGCTCATATAAGGAAATCAGTCAATTGAAATAAATGATATAGGCCATAATCTATGGATTTCACATGACTGGGCAGAGGCGCAGCCATGTGTGGGCCTGGGAGGGCATAGGTCCACCGACTGAGGAGCCAGGCCCAGCCAATCAGAATGAGTTTTTCAACACAAAGAGGCATTATTACAGACAGAAATACACAGTTTCATCAGCTCTCCGGGTGGCTGGTCTCAGATGATCCCACAGGTGAAGAAGCTGGATGTGGAGGTCCTGGGCTTGCATGGTTAGACGTGGTCTGTGGTTGTGGCTGGTGGACGAACTGCCAAATTCTCTAAAACAACGTTGGAGGCAGCTTATGGTAGAGAAATGAACATTCAATTCTCTGGCAACAGCTCTGGTGAACATTCCTGCAGTCAACATGCCAACTGCATGCTCCCTCAATTTAAGAAATCTGTGGCATGGTGTTGTGTGACAAAACTGCACATTTTAGAGTGGCCTTTTATTGTCCCTAGCACAAGGTGCACCTAATGATCATGCAGTTTAATCAGCTTCTTGATATGCCACACCTGTCAGGTGGATGGATTATCTTGGCAAAGGAGAAATGCTCACTAACAGGGATGTAAACAAATTTGTGCACAGAATGAGAGAAATAAGCTTTTTGTACATATGGAAAATGTCTGGGATCTTTTATTTCAGCTCATGAAACATGGTACCAACACTTTATCATGTTGCTTTTATATTTTTGTCCAGTATAGTTACTCCACAATACTAACCCTAATTGACAGAGTGAAAAGGAAGCCTATACAGAATAAAAAATACTCCAAAACATGCATCCTTTTTGCAACAAGGCACTAAAGTAATACTGCAAAAAATGTGACAACTCAATTAACTTTTTGTCCTGAATATAAAGATATGTTTGGGGCAAATCCAATACAACACATTACGGAGTACCACTCCTTTTTACCCCTTTTTCTCCCCAATTTCATGATATCCAATTGGTAGTTACAGTCTTGTCCCATCGCTGCAACTCCTGTACGGACTCGGGAAACACGACCCTGCCAAGCCGCACTGCTTCTTGACACTGCTCGCTTAACCCGGAAGCCAGCCACACCAATGTGTCAGAGGAAACGCCGTACAGCTGATGACC
This sequence comes from Coregonus clupeaformis, assembly GCF_020615455.1. Lineage (NCBI taxonomy): Eukaryota > Metazoa > Chordata > Actinopteri > Salmoniformes > Salmonidae > Coregonus > Coregonus clupeaformis. Next base: position 203,448 of record NW_025533543.1, read on the forward strand.
GAAATCCGCTTGCAGGCGCCCGGCCCGCCACAAGGAGTCGCTAGAGCGCGATGGGACAAGGAAATCCAGGCCGGCCAAACCCTCCCCTAACCCAGACGACGCTGGGCCAATTGTGCGCCAGCTTATGGGTCTCCCGGTCAAGGCCGGCTGTGACACAGCCTGGGATCGAACCCAGGGTTGTAGTGACGCCTCAAGCACTACGCCACTCTGGAGGCCACGGAGTACCACTCTACATATTTTCAAGCATAGTGGTGTCTGCATCATGTTATGGATATGCTTGTAATCGTTAAGGACTGGGGAGTTTATCAGAATAAAAAAGAAACGCTGCTAAGAACAGGCAAAATCCTAGAGGAAACCCTGGTTCAGTCTGCTTTCCGCCAGACTCTGGGAGATGAATTCACCCTTTAGCAGGACAATAACCTAAAACAAAAAGGCCATATCTACACTAGAGTTGCTTACCAAGAAGACCGTGATAGTTCCTGAGTGGCTGAGTTACAGTTCTGCCTTAAATCTGCTTGAAAATCTATGGCAAGAGTTGAAAATGGTTGTCTAGCAATGATGTACTACCAATTTGACAGAGCTTGAACAATTTTAAAAAGAATGGGAAAATATTGTACAATCCAGGTGTGCAAAGCTCTTAGAGACTTAGCCAGAAAGACTCACATCTGTAAATCGCTGCCAAAGGTGATTCTAACATGTATTGACTCAGGGTTGTGAATACTTATGTAAATGAGATTATTCTATATTTAATTTGCAAGAATGTGTACAAACATGTTTTCACTTTGTCATTATGGGGTATTGTGTGTTGATGCGTGAGAAAATAAAATCTGTTTAAGCCATTTTTAATTCATGCTGTAAAAAAATGTGGAATAAGTCAAGGGGTATGAATACTTTCTGAAGGCACTGTAGCTAGTGAATATGCTATGCTAGAATAGCTAGCTAGCTAAGGACACTGCACTAATTCGGCAGCTAACACAGGCAGCTGTTTCATGGAAACTAATGCATTGGGATTTAATTATGTCAACACTAGCTGCAGTGGTTGGCTAGCTTGGAGGAAGTATTTAGTGTTGTGTGCATTGCATCTGTGCACTTAGCTAGCTACCATCCCATAGCCTACATTGCATATGAAGTGTGACTAGATCATGATATTTAACCGTGGATGTAGGGAGAAAATGCCTTATTTTGTCATTTTTGTTGTCACTCCTGTTGGCTCCCCTACATTGAGGTTTGTGCTCTCTGATTGGTTTAAAGTCAAAGTTGTTGGCCACTGACGAGCATTGCGATTCTACAAGTAGAAATGGCAGATTTGTCGCTACCGAGTTGGCACGCAGCAGGTACCGCTTTTGTTCTAACAAGAGAAGGAACGGCCTCCCACTGTGATAAGTACCTATCGGCAGTCTACCGTCAGTGAGATTCTCTGTGTATTTCATACTTACGTCATCAATAGCCAGGCCAAACACTATAAAGAACTTGTCGGGATGTGGTCGAAACCAGAGATTAGAGGGTTATCTATGGACAAAGATAATGAGTACTACTGTACAAATAACAACGATTGAGTTTGACTGCAAGTGTCTGATTAAGTTCGGTTGGATGGTTCACGTCCCCCCTGAGATTATTGATACAAAACAGCTGTCAAACTGTACATAAACATCAGTTATTGTGGAGATTAAATGTTTGACTATTCAGGGAGAGGAATGTCAGACCAATAAAATATGAGTAAAACCTTTAAACAGGTTAACATTCACAAGGACGTGGGGCCAGATGGATTACTAGGATGTGTAGTCCGAGCATGCGCTGACCAGTGTCTTCACTGACGTTTTCAACCTCTCCTTGACCCAGTCTGTAATAACAACATTTCAAGCAGACCACCATAGTCCCTGTGCCCAAGAACGGCAAGGTAACCTGTCTAAATGCCTATACACCTTTGTAAAAAACATTTAGGATGTTATAGAAATGTATTTATAAATGTGTAAATGTCTTTTTGACACGTTTTTCTATTAGACACCTTAATGCATACTTTGAAATTATATTATGTAAGCTAAACATACAAATACAAATATTCCTTAAAGTATAATTTTTACAGTACTAACGTTACTGTCCCCACTACAACAAATAATACGTGTACAAACATTTAAACGAAATACTGTAGAATTCCATTCATGCCTATGGAGGACTGCTTTTCTGAGGAGAGCCAATATGGCCGACCGGTGGCTTCAAAGCCTCTTATTGGCCAATACATAGTATCAGCAATCCAGGATTTATATACACCATTGGTCTACACAGGTCTGTTGTTTACGAAGCATGTGACAAATACAATTTGATTTGAATTGCCAGCTAACTGCATTTAGTGTCAGTGTCTAATGCATAACCAAGTTTAGCTAGCTAATTTATCGGACTATTCTAAGCCAGATAAATGTTAGCTAGCTGTCGTAGTTAGGGAAATCAACGCTCTAACTTATAGCTATCCAACTAACGTAGCTAGCTATATGAACAACATGTGTACTTGTGGTCTCGATAAGAGTAAGAGAAAGTTAGGCCCCCCACTAGCAGCCATCATTATTAGCAAGGCAGCAAGCTACTGTAGGAAGCTGGCCATCTTGCTAACAAGCCAAGTCAGGTAAGGTCGGATAAAAGCCTATCTTGCTATCTAGTTAACGTTAGTTTAGCTAGATATGAAGCGAACAGAAGGTAGCTAGCTAATGGCGAAAGTACTCACCATTTGCGTACGGCGGTCCTCCTGCCCCATTCTGAGAGCTGAACCCCGTACTTGACATCTTGAAATAGACACCGACCGTAATCAAAATATACTGCAGAGATGCTTGGTTGTCGAATAGCTAGCTGCGTCTTACTTAGCTATCTAGCTGTTTAGCTAGCAGGGGAGATGTTTGGTTAACGGAGCGACTTTGCCACAGGCTTTCAGGTAAAACAAAAAGTTAATTAGCTAGCCCACTTGTTAGCTATCACAGGACCATGATTGGGGCCGTTACCCGTTCAACTACGGGTGTAGGACTTGTCAAGATAATCGTGTGAGGCCACTGAGATTATATGAACGTGTGAGACACTTCTCAACAGATAGACGAGACTTCTCTTCTTGCACAGGAAGTTGGGATCACTCAGCAGACTATGGCTAGATGGGGTACATTTTATGTCCCAACAAAAATGTGTGTTGAATTTTAGCCAACCCTTTTCATCATTTTAACCTAATTCTCAGAACCTGCTACGTTAATTCTCATAACCAGGGCCCAGATTCACAAAACACTTCTTACGCAAAAACTTAAGACGCTTCTTAAGAAAAAAAAAAAAGAAGTTAATAAGATTCCTCAACAATATCTTAAGATTTTATGATTTTCTTACGAGCTTTTCAAATATCTTCTTACGAATCTTATTAAGATGTTTGTTACCAGGCAACCGTTTTAGCTAGTTATTTAGCTAGCAATGGCAGTCATGTTAGCATATTTTGTACTGAGATCACTGTTCTAAAACATGTTCTTGGGTTTAAAATAATCAATACTGAAACTTTCAGATGAAGTTTGTGAGTTAATTCAATATGTTCAATTGCTTTAATAAGATTTTTCTCTCACTGCCCTGAGTTTAAGACAAGGGTTTAGCTATTTTGGAATTAAGAACATTTTTCAAGAATCTAATTTCTTCGTAACTTTATGCTTAAGAAGAAACATAAGAAATAGCGCAAGAAAATTTCCAAGAACCTTAGAGGAATAGCAACTTTTCTTAATTTTCTTTAGTCTATAGTTAAGGGAAAAAATGGCAGTTAAGAATACGTTTATTCTTAAGGTTTTGTGAATCTGGGCCCTGCTGCGTAAATTCTACGAAAAGTCCATTCTGACATAAACTGTATACAATCTAGTCCACCCAGCAGGCTCAACGTAAACCTCCTCAAGCATGCGCAGTTGGTACACGTGGCACTTCCTGTGCATAGTGGATTTCTAGAGTACTAGAAACAGTGAAACGCGCACAAATGTGTACTGTCTTCGCTTCCTTTGATGTTTGAGTACAAAAACGTAGGATCAGTTCAATACACGGTGACAGACTGGCTTTTACAAATAAAATGAGTTTATATAAAACCAGACTAATGCTTAACGTTTTAATAAATACGTTTCTCTAGCGGGATTTTTGCTGGAGTTGAATATTTTGGACTGGAAGTCGTTCTTGTTCAGATCAGAAATATGGACATACAAACTGCCCCATCAGATAGTTTGTACAATATGGCCTGATGAACATGAGTATTTCAATGAAATGTTTTCTGTATTAACACCTTTACATTACAGGAGAGCCGAACTTTGTTAACCTTTTTGTTCCCCTACCGGAAAGATGATAATGAAACATAAACAGGAAGCGGCTAGGCCTGAGGACAGCCATTTCTGTGTCGTGGCTCTCTAACAAAACACGAAGGTGGAGTGGAAGACGTGAATTGCTGGCTCTCATTTGACCACAAGGCCGATTTTCATGATTTTAAGAGCAAATATATTTAGTCAATTGATCTACACTTAGATAGCTAACGGGTAAGTGTTCGCATTAATTATTTTAAATATGGGGTTTGCGACAGTGTTAGTTTATTTGAACGTTCGGTAACACTGCTAGTTAGCTTTATGCTAACGTTATTTGAGCAGGAAGCCTAAAACAAATTGTGTAGGTAGTTTGCTGCTGACGTTAGTTAGCTAACGTTTTGTATTATTTTGAAACATAATGTGGTAACCTTACATTAGGCCCATTACTAGTATGTGAATTACTACCTTGAAACATTTTCTGTAGTTGTAACAAACTGCTTCGCCGTTAATGCCAATACAGCTAACGTTAGCTAACTCCCTCCCTCTACTAGCTCGATGCTAATGACACGTATCTATGAATTCAGATGCACTAAGATAGCAAGAGGGCCAACCAATCATTATGGCAATTTACGTGTGTATGTCAACGTTAGCTAGATTTTAATGTTAACTAGTTAGCTAAATGTGAACAAAACCAACTTCGCCTCCGCTGCCAGCTAAACGTAATATTACAATTTGTGACTTTCACAGCTCGCTGTCCTTCAGTTTTGCTTTAAAACGTTAGCTAGCCAACTGGCCATAGTGGTCGTTGCTAAATTCAAATCAAATTGTATTGGTCACATGCGCCGAATACAACAGGTGCAGACATTACAGTGAAATGCTTACTTACAGCCCTTAACCAACAGTGCATTTATTTTTAACAAAAAAAGTAAAAATAAAACAACAACAAAGTGTTGAGAAAAAAAAGAGCAGAAGTAAAATAAAGTAACAGTAGGGAGGCTATATATACAGGGGGGTACCGTTGCAGAGTCAATGTGCGGGGACACCGGCTAGTTGAGGTAATATGTACATGTGGGTAGAGTTAAAGTGACTATGCATAAATAATTAACAGAGTAGCAGCAGCGTAAAAAGGATGGGGTGGGGGGGCAGTGCAAATAGTCCGGGTAGCCATGATTAGCTGTTCAGGAGTCTTATGGCTTGGGGGTAGAAGCTGTTGAGAAGTCTTTTGGACCTAGACTTGGCACTCCGGTACCGCTTGCCGTGCGGTAGCAGAGAGAACAGTCTATGACTAGGGTGGCTGGAGTCTTTGACAATTTTGAGGGCCTTCCTCTGACACCGCCTGGTATAGAGGTCCTGGATGGCAGGAAGCTTGGCCCCAGTGATGTACTGGGCCGTACGCACTACCCTCTGTAGTGCCTTGCGGTCGGAGGCCAAGCAGTTGCCATACCAGGCGGTGATGCAACCAGTCAGGATGCTCTCGATGGTGCAGCTGTATAATTTTTTGAGGATCTGAGGACCCATGCCAAATCTTTTCAGTCTCCTGAGGGGGAATAGGCTTTGTCGTGCCCTCTTCACGACTGTTTTGGTGTGTTTGGACCATGATAGTTCGTTGGTGATGTGGACACCAAGGAAGTTGAAGCTCTCAACCTGTTCCACTACAGCCCCGTCGATGAGAATGGGGGCGTGCTCAGTCCTCTTTTTTTTCCTGTAGTCCACAATCATCTCCTTTGTCTTGGTCACGTTGAGGGAGAGGTTGTTGTCCTGGCACCACACGGCCAGGTCTCTGACTGCCTCCCTATAGGCTGTCTTCATGGTGATTTTGGTGATTTTCATGGTCTTCATGGTGATTTTGCACCATCAATTACACTGATGTGTTAATGACACAGCTAGTTAGCGGATTGTAACGGGCTAACGTGATGCTCCATTAGCTGTTACAGGATAGGTACTGTTTGGCATAACACAAGTAATTTTCGACCAACCTTAACTTGGCGATACTACTACAGTATCTACGTTCTCGATTCGGCCAAACATGTATCTTCTAAAATGTCTGTATCCAGTTGCAGGTGGTTCGTTTGAATTTAGAAAATGCTCCATTATTAAAATATATATATATTTTGCTCCATGAAGTAATCCACCAATGTGTACAGCGCATATTGTCTATTTAAAATCTAATTGATCGAGACAGGTGAGTGTCATGACATGCGGTACTTTGGGGTGAGAGAATATTTGAAATAGACATGGCAATGTACATATTGTTGGATTACTTAATGGAGCAAAAAAGTTATTTATTTTAATAATGAAACATTTTCTAAATTCAAACAGTACCTATCCTGTAGCGGCTAATGGAGCATCCCATTATGCCGTTAAAATCTGATAGCTATGACACAGACACCTTGGAGCTGAATTTTTATTTTTTGGAGTCAATAAAATCAAACTCAATAGGTATGTGACATGAGATTCATTTGATTGTGTGTGAGTTGGTGAATTCTTGTGTGTAGTGCTCGGTACTTATGCAATGTTGAACCCAATTCCTTTTAGCCAGAAATTGTCTTTTACTTTTGACAGTCTGACATGTTGATACGGTAATAACCTCTTCTAGTAATGTTAGTCATCAAACTAGAAATAACTAAATCAGTCAAAATACATTTTTATATCTCTGGATTCTCCTCTATATTGAATGCTATTGGTCATATATTGAAAATCACCCCCTACTTTTAAATGATTGATTACATCATAGATTGATTAGATAGGAGTGAGATCAACAATGTTATGACAACTACTATTAATTAGTGGGCATTTGAAATGGATATATTTAGTATCTGACACTATGCAACTGCCTTTTGTCTTCTGATTATAGCCACGGCTGTTAAATGTTTCATATTAGTTTGATAAGAAATATACATACTTAAGCAATAAGGCATGAGAACCTGGGAATTATTGTGTGAATAACTCCCGACTAAAGGCTGTTCTTAGGCCTGAGGCAAAGCCAAGGGCCGGGGAAAAAGCCCTTAGAGGGTGTTATTCTTGATAATTCCTGGGTTCGAGGGCCTTATTGCTTTTATAAAACGGTTGCCAACATGTTAAAATATTAATGTTTTCATTAAAAACATTACATTGAGTAAATTCGTTTTATTTCATCCTTCCACCATGCAAAATAGTCTGGGCAAAAGCCAGTCGTTAGTTCAGATTTGCAAGTTGCTAGCCAAATAGACGGGTTGGTTGTTTAGTAACAAAACCGACGCGTGCACAACTGAGGAAAAACAGACAGGGTTGGCTTAGATTGTTGACAACATGTAAGCTATATTTCGTCTCCAATGTTTATTGAAAATATAAATACATTTGCACAATGAGCACTTGTTTCCTCTGAAATACATCCTTATAGTTGTTGGTTAGCTAGCTAGCGAATTTGAGCCATATTAGCATTGACATGAAATCTGTCAAAACAAGACATGGTATCAAGAACAAGATGAAACGAGCCACATGGCAGTTTCTTGTCATTCTTGTTAGCGATGTGGCCATCCAGAATCACAACACGCTGACTTCTGCCCCATGGTAGCGCTCACATCATTTTCCTGACGTTGTCAGCTAACCCATCTATGGTCTGGTCGTTAATTCTATCCATTGCATTTGCAATTGTTGCTATGCTAAACAAATCATTGACATGTAGCTATGCAGGCTAGCTACTTCTCCTTTGCTAGCTTGCCAACTGAAGCTAACAAATATCAAGCAGCTGAAATGACGGCAAGCTATGTGCACTTTCATTTGTTTTACCTCTGTTTCTAAAATCAAATCACATTTTATTGGTCACATACACGTGTTTAGCAGATATTATTGTGGATGTATCGAAATGCTTGGGCTTCTAGCTCCGACAGTGCAGTAATATCTAACAATTTCACAACACATACCCAATACACACAAATCTAAGTAAGGGATGAATTAAGAATATATACAGTGGGGAGAACAAGTATTTGATACACTGCTGATTTTGCAGGTTTTCCTTCTTACAAAGCATGTAGAGGTCTGTAAATTTTATCATAGGTACACTTCAACTGTGAGAGACGGAATCTAAAACAAAAATCCAGAAAATCACATTGTATGATTTTTAAGTAATTAATTTGCATTTTATTGCATGACATAAGTATTTGATACATCAGAAAAGTAGAACTTAATATTTGGTACAGAAACCTTTGTTTGCAATTACATAGATCATACGTTTCCTGTAGGTCTTGACCAGGTTTGCACACACTGCAGCAGGGATTTTGGCCCACTCCTCCATACAGACCTTCTCCAGATCCTTCAGGTTTCGGGGCTGTCGCTGGGCAATACGGACTTTCAGCTCCCTCCAAAGATTTTCTATTGGGTTCAGGTCTGGAGACTGGCTAGGCCACTCCAGGACCTTGAGATGCTTCTTACGAGCCACTCCTTAGTTGCCCTGGCTGTGTGTTTCGGGTCGATGTCATACATGGCCCCATCCATCCTCCCCTCAATACGGTGCAGTCGTCCTGTCCCCTTTGCAGAAAAGCATACCCAAAGAATGATGTTTCCACCTCCATACTTCACGGTTGGGATGGTGTTCTTGGGTTTGTACTCATCCTTCTTCTTCCTCCAAACACGGCGAGTGGAGTTTAGACCAAAAAGCTCTATTTTTGTATCATCAGACCACATGACCTTCTCCCATTCGTCCTCTGGATCATCCAGATGGTCATTGGCAAACTTCAGACGGGCCTGGACATGCGCTGGCTTGAGCAGGGGGACCTTGCGTGCGCTGCAGGATTTTAATCCATGACGGCGTAGTGTGTTACTAATGGTTTTCTTTGAGACTGTGGTCCCAGCTCTCTTCAGGTCAATGACCAGGTCCTGCCGTGTAGTTCTTGGCTGATCCCTCACCTTCCTCAGGATCATTGATGCCCCACGAGGTGAGATCTTGCATGGAGCCCCAGACCGAGGGTGATTGACCGTCATCTGGAACTTCTTCCATTTTCTAATAATTGCGCCAACAGTTGTTGCCTTCTCACCAAGCTCTGTGCCTATTGTCCTGTAGCCCATCCCAGCCTTGTGCAGGTCTACAATTTTATCCCTGATGTCCTTACACAGCTCTCTGGTCTTGGCCATTGTGGAGAGGTTGGAGTCTGTTTGATTGAGTGTGTGGACAGGTGTCTTTTATACAGGTAACGAGTTCAAACAGGGGCAGTTAATACAGGTAATGAGTGGAGAACAGGAGGGGTTCTTAAAGAAACTAACAGGTCTGTGAGAGCCGGAATTCTTACTGGTTGGTAGGTGATCAAATACTTATGTCATGCAATAAAATGCAAATTAATTACTTAAAAATCATACAATGTGATTTTCTGGATTTTTGTTTTAGATTCCGTCTCTCACATTTGAAGTGTACCTATGATAAAAATTACAGACCTCTACATGCTTTGTAAGTAGGAAAACCTGCAAAATCGGCGGTGTATCAAATACTTGTTCTCCCCACTGTACATATATGGACGAGCGACGTCAGAGCGGCATGGACTAAGATACAGTAGAATAGTATAGAATACAGTATATACATATGATGAGTAATGCAAGATATGTAAACATTATTAAAGTGGCTAGGGTTACATTTCTTAAAGTGGCCAGTGATTTCTAGTCTGTCTATAGGCAGCAGCTTCTAATGTGCTAGTGAAGGCTATTTAACAGTCTCTCGGGCCCAGCTTTGATGCACCTGTGCTGACGTCGCCTTCTGGATGATAGCGGGCCGTGGCTCGGGTGGTTGATGTCGTTGATGATCTTTTTGGCCTTCCTGTGACATCGGGTGCTGTAGGTGTCTTGGAGGGCAGGTAGTTTGCCCCCGGTGATGCGTTGGGCAGACCGCACCACCCTCTGGAGAGACCTGCGGTTGCAGGTGGTGCAGTTGCCGTACCAGGTGGTGATACAGCCCGACAGGATGCTCTCAATTGTGCATCTGTAAAAGTTTGTGAGGGTTTCAGGTGCCAAGCCACATTTCTTCTGCCTCCTGAGGTTGAAGAGGCTCTGTTGCACCTTCTTCACCACAGTCTGTGTGGGTGGTCCATTTCAGTTTGTCAGTGATGTGTATGCCAAGGAACTTGAAGCTTTCCACCTTCTCCACTGCGGTCCCGTCGATGTGGATAGGGGGGTGCACCCTCTGCTGTTTCCTGAAGTCCATGATTGTCTCCTTTGTTTTGTTGACGTTGAGTGAGAGGTTATTTTCCTGGCACCACACTCCCAGAACCCTCACCACCTCCTTGTAGGCTGTCTCGTCAATGTTGGTAATCAAGCCTACTACTGTTGTCATCAGCAAACTTGATGATTGAGTTGGAGGCGTGCTTGGCCACGCAGTCATGGGTGAACAGGGAGTACAGGTGTGGGCTGAGCATGCACCCCTGTTGGGCCCAAGTGTTGAGGATCAGCGAAGTGGTGTTGTTTCCTACCTTCAGCACCTGGGGGCGGCCCGTCAGGAAGTCCAGGACCCAGTTGCACAGGGCGGGGTTCAGACACAGGGCCTTGAGCTTAATGATGAGCTTGGAGGATACTATGGTGTTGAAGGCTGAGCTGTAGTCAATGAACAGCATTCTTGCGTAGGTATTCCTCTTGTCCAGATGGGATAGGGCAGTGTTATGGCGATTGCATCGTCTGTGGATCTATTGGGGTGGTAAGCAAATTGAAGTGGGTCTAGGGTGGCTGGTAAGGTAGAGGTGATATGATCCTTGACTAGTCTCTCAAAGCACTTCATAATGACAGAGGTGAGTGCTACGTGGCGATAGTCGTTTAGTTCTGTTACCTTTGCTTTCTTGGGTACAGGAACAATGGTGGCCATCTTGAAGCATGTGGGGACAGCAGACTGGGATAGGGAGAGATTGAATATGTCTGTAAACACACCAGCCAGCTGGTCTGCGCAAGCTCTGAGGACGTGGCTAGGGATGCCGTCTGGGCCGGTAGCCTTGCGAGGGTTAACACGTTTAAATGTTTTACTCATGTCGGCCACGGAGAAGGAGAGCCCACAGTCCTTGGTAGCGGGCCGCGTCGGTGGTACTGTGTTATCCTCAAAGCGGGCGAAGAAGGTGTTTAGCTTGTCCGGAAGCACGATGTCGGTCTCGGCGACGTGGCTGGTTTTCCTTTTGTAGTCCGTGATTGTCTGTAGACCCTGCCACATACAGTTGAAGTCGGAAGTGTACATACACCTTAGCCAAATACATTTAAACTCAGTTTTTCCACAATTCCTGACATTTAATCGTAGTAAAAATTCCCTGTCTTAGGTCAGTTAGGATCACCAATTTATTTTAAGAATGTGAAATGTCCGAATAATAGTAGAGTGATTTATTTAAGCTTTTATTTATTTCATCACATTCCCAGTGGGTCAGAAGTTTACATACACTCAATTAGTATTTGGTAGCATTGCCTTTAAATTGTTTAATTTGGGTCAAACGTTTCGGGTAGCCTTCCACAAGCTTCCCACAATAAGTTGGGTGAATTTTGGCCCATTGCTTTCCTGACAGAGCTGGTGTAACTGAGTCAGGTTCGTAGGCCTCATTGCTCGCACATGCCTTTTCAGTTCTGCGCACACATTTTCTATAGGATTGAGGTCAGGGCTTTGTGATGGCCACTACAATACCTTGACTTTGTTGTCCTTAAGCCATTTTGCCACAACTTTGGAAGTATGCTTGGGGTCATTGTCCATTTGGAAGACCCATTTGCGACCAAGCTCTAACTTCCTGACTGATGTCTTGAGATGTTGCTTCAATATATCCACATAATTCCTTATGATGCCATCTATTTTGTGAAGTGCACCAGTCCCTCCTGCAGCAAAGCACCCCCACAACATGATGCTTGCACCCCCGTGCTTCTTGGTTGGGATGGTGTTCCTGAGCGGTATGACGGCTGTGTGGTCCCATGGTGTTTATACTTGCATACTATTGTTTTGTACAGATGAACGTGGTACCTTCAAGTGTTTGGAAATTGCTCCCAAGGATGCACCAGACTTGTGGAGGTCTACAATTTTCTTTCTGAGGTTTTTGCTGATTTCTTTTGCTTTCCCCATGATGTCAAGCAAAAAGGCACTGAGTTTGAAGGTAGGCCTTGAAATACATCCATAGGTACACCTCCAATTGACTCAAATGATGTCAATTAGCCTATCAGAAGCTTCTAAAGCAATGACATCATTTTATGGAATTTTCCAAGCTTTTTTAAGGCACAGTCAACTTAGTGTATGTAAACTTCTGACCCACTGGAATTGTGATACAGTGAAATAATCTGTCTGTAAACAATTGTAGGAACAATTACTTGTGTCATGCACAAAGTAGATGTCTTAACCGACTTGCCAAAACTATAGTTTGTTAACAAGAAATTTGTGGAGTGGTTGAAAAACGAGTTTTAAAGACTCCAACCTAAGTGTATGTAAACTTCCGACTTCAACTGTATGTCTCGTGTCTGAGCCGTTGAATTGCGACTCCATTTTGTCGCTATACTGACGTTTTGCTTGTTTGATTGCCTTGCTGAATGAATAACTACACTGTTTGTATTCTGCCATATTCCTAGTCACCTTGGCATGGTTAAATGCAGTGGTTCGCGCGAATGTTGCCATCTATCCACGGTTTCTGGTTAGGGTAGGTTTTAATAGTCACAGTGGGTACGACATCTCCTATACATTTCCTGATATACTCAGTTACCGTATCGGTGTATTAGTCTAAATAATTTTCGCAAGCTACCCGGAACACATCCCAGTCCGCGTGATCAAAAGTCCTGAAGCGTGGATTCCGATTGGTCAGACCAGTGTTGAATAGTCCTTAGCACGGGTACTTCCTGTTTGAGTTTCTGCCTATAGGAAGGGAGAAACAAAATGGAGTCATGGTCAGATTTGCCGAATGGAGGGCGGGGGAGGGCCTTGTAAGCATCGTGGAAGTTTGAATAACAGCGGTCCAGTGTTTTTAGCAGTGCGAGGATTACAGTCGATATGTTGATAGAACTTCGGCTGCCTAGTCCTCAAATTTGCTTTGTTAAAATCCCCAGCTACAATAAATGCAGCCCCGGGATATGTTGTTTCCAGTTTGCATAAAGTCAAGTCAAGTGAAGTTCTTTGAGGGCTGTCATGGTATTGGCTTGAGGGGGATATAACCGGCCGTGGCTATAACGGAGTAAAATTATCTTGGGAGATAATACGGTCGGCATTTGATTTAGGTATTCTAGGTCGGGTGAACAAAAGGACTTTAGTTTCTGTATGTTACTACAATTACACCATAAGTCGTTAATCATGAAACACACATATCCTTCCTTCTGCTTCCCGGAGAGAGATTTATTCCTATCTGCGCGATGAACTGAGAATCCCTCTGGCTGGACCGATTCCGACAGAGTATCCCGAGAGAGCCATGTTTCCGTGAAACAAAGTATGTTACAGGCCCTGATGTCTCTCTGGAAAGAAATCCTTGCCCTGAGCTCGTCAACTTTGTTATCCAAAGACTGAACATTAGCGAGTAATATACTCAGAAGTGGTGGATGGTGTGCGCGCCTCCTAAGTCGAACCAGCAGGCAGCCTTGAGTGCCTCTCCTCCGCCGGTGATGTTTTGGGTCGGCCTCTGGAATTAGTTCAATTGCTCTGGGGAGAGTGAACAAAGGATCTGCTTCGGGGAAATCGTATTCCTGGTCGTAATGCTGGTAGTTCTGGTGAGTTACCGACGCTTTGATTTCCAATAGTTCTTCCCGGCTGTATATAATAACACAAAATATTTCCATCTCCGGCGCCATCTTTGATCTCTTTTCTATTGCCATTTCTTTGGATATATCCATTCATAAGGATCCTGATAAATGAATTCGCCTGGCTCAGAGAAGCTGTCAGTCTTGTTGCGTTCATATGCATGGCAAAAAAAAAACTAATGTTGTTCCACAGGTCCCAGAAACAGACAGCAAGGTTTAGACAAACCCCAAATGTTAGCCTAGTAGCATAGGGAAATATTGTCTAGACACTTTTTTTCAGGGGAGATGACGTTTATAAATTGACTGGCTGGGCTGTGGGACAGTGGATGCGCATTGATAAATCTAATGGAACTGTTAACAGGCGTTACCTGAAGAATTCAGAGATTGTGGTGCTATAACTCCCTGCTATCATCCAATCAGCATCCAAACAACCTGTTTTATAATCTGAATTTATTCATGGTATCTTTACCTTTCCCCGACTTATATAGGAGCTATGGCTTTTATAGAGCAATCTGCTCTCACCTCAAATTCTATTAGGGCTAGAAAGCTTTGAGCTGAAAACAGTGACTTGATTGATCAGTGCATGTAAATTATTGCTAGCTGTCAGAACCTGTAGGTTATGTTTGAGTTGAGTACACATCCTCCTATTTAAGAGGCTCTAGCAACAAGGTGAGAACATGAGCCAGCTGGGCTAGCAGGTAGATCTGTCAGGGAGCCTCACATCCTACTGGAAGTAAATGTATCTATCATCTGTAAGTACACTTCCTCTCCTGCACCTCACTGCCCTCTGGCCTTAATATTGAAATATCATACAATATTTTAAGGAGGTGTGTCACTACTTTCTGATTTTGTTTTGGTTAGGCTAAATGCAGTAAATTCTAAATATTATTGTTGGGCTTAGATTGATCAATTACATGTTTAAAAGGACTGATGTTCAGGGGAATTAACATAATTAAGTTGAACATTATATAACACCATAGAATACTATTATATTGTATCTCAGTGCAGTGTGACGACTACTGCTGTAACTGTTTTGAGCATCCATTGACGTAATCATGTAAAATCAGAATGATATGGCCGCCATCTTGAAACAATCAAGGTGGTTGTTTAGCGTAGGGCTCTGCTCTCTTGCTTTGATAGTTGGAAGATATTAGAAGCCGGTGTGGTATATCTTTACTATATATGCTAGCTTCCCTGCTAAACTGTTCTAGAGTAGGGTATTTACTAGGCTGTGTTTTAACACAGGCACCCCAATTCGGATATTTTGCCAGTATATCATTTGCCTCCACTGGATCACGTCACACACATAGATCCTCCAGCCCACCTCAGTGTGTCAGCAGCAGCCAGGGCAAAGGGCAGAGCTCCTGCTGACGTGTAGTTCAGCTGTATTTGCATGGTCTTGACCTTTGGCTCCCGTATACTTTAGCCCTGGAGCTGATTGCATGTTGCATAACTAGAGTCAGAGGTCAGCCAGCCTGCCTGGCACATTGTGCCACACTAGACGGGGAGACAGTTGAGTCCGAGTTTTGTGACAAAAGTCTTGGTGTTATGGTGTGAAATGACCAACTCAGCCAGCCAGGCCACTGAGGCCTCTTTTTCTTTCAAATATATTTTTTGAACCTGCTCAGTGCTCACTGAAGGAGGTATTTATGTAGAGGTCTTGGGAGCATGTTTCCTGTGATACAGTGAAAAATAGGAAAGGGAATAAGATATTCAAGAGTAGCCTACCTTTTTGAGTGTGAATTGCATTTTATTTTGCGTTACAGAAGCTGCATGCACATTGTTATTTTAGAGGATTTTTTCTTAGATGGCCATTGGTTTGTTAGTTTAGTCAAATCGTTCATGTTAAATATTCAGTTCAACAAAGTATTTCAAAAAAGTTAAAAACATTCCCTGTGCACCCTTTCCATGTCAGATTGATTAGGGCAGGACATTAGGTTTGTACCTTGCATGTCTTTGTTATTTTGTCATGGAAAGTACAATAGGCTAATGTTAGCAAACTAAACCTGATTGGGATTATCCATTTACAAGGCCAATGGTCCACTTCAGCAGGCTCTGAGTCAGTGCCATTGAGGCTATGTTCATGACCACAGGTCTTGGCTGTTAGGAAAGAGACTGTGTGAACATTGGTCTGAACTGCCTGTACTTCTGTCTAATGATTCCCACTGGAACAAGATAATACTTCCTGAAGGGAGCCATTGATTGTCATTGTTCTTATCACATGTGGCTAAATCCTTCAGATAAGAGGGACTCTCTCCTTGCAAATGTCCGACAAGCACCACGTTCCACATGCTGAACTCAGATTGCAGGGATTCTAAAATCTTGTAGGTCCTAGACCTAAACACTAGGATAATTTGTTGTTAGTCTACCTTTGGAAACACAAATATAGGCTAATAGCCTAATTATGCAATATTACTTTGCCTGTGTCACTGATGCTTCCCCTGGTTCCAGAAATAGCCAAACCCTTAGAATTATAATAGATCAGGGATGGGCAATTGGTGGCCCGAAGGCCCTCGGATCCCAATATTCTTTGGGGGAACTCAGTCGGGGTCTAAATTTACTGCTGTGAGTTAGAATAGTAGAATACACAAGGTGTAATTTTGAAATTTGGTTGTGCATCAGCAGTTTTTCCTCTTATGTCAGTCAATTAGCCCATGCCAGCTAAAAAAAATTAAGATGGCTAAATTAGTTTAGTTGCCAGCAATCTAAACTTGTTATCATGGTCGAATTACCGGTTGGGGGACCCCCATTGATTTTGTTAGTCTCACTCATATCATATTTTATTTAACCTTTAGTTTATCAGGGAGTCATACTGAAACTAAAGTCTATTTTTACAGATGCTTCGGGCTAGTCCCCGTAGTTACAGTGAAGGGAAATCTTAACGCTACAGCATACAATGACATTCTAGACGATTCTGTGCTTCCAACTTTGTGGCAACAGTTTGGGGAAGGCCCTTTCCTGTTTCAGCATGACCATGCCCCCGTGCACAAAGTGAGGTCCATACAGAAATGGTTTGTCGAGATCGGTGTGGAAGAACTTAAACATAAATACTGTAGATACGATGCAAGTCAAACGAGATACAACTACCACATGTAAATACAGTATAATACACAGAGGTCCTGGTGAGCAATACAGAACCTTGACAGGAGCAGTGGAGCTGGGCTCAGAGAGACAGTGAAAAGGGGAGCTGGTGTTTAGGTTCCTCACCATGTTCTGAGACAAAGCAGCGTAGTTTGGGACCCCCAGGACTTGTGTGAGGAAGTTGGGGTTGCAGTTTCTTCCAGTCCAGAGATAGATCACCTGATGGAGAAAGGAGAAGTCAGTCAACACTGTGTTCATGTTGTCCATCTGTCCATTTCTTCAGAAAAATCCACTGTAGATAGATATGCAACACTATCTAGGTTGTACGCCAAATGACAGAAAAACATTCCTCAATAAAATCAGCATCATCATGTAAATGAGCGCAAGCTAAAGCATGATGGAGCAATGCATCAGACTTGATTATTCATGTGTCAATGTTTTAATTGTATCTGTCCCTAACAAATAAATGCATCATCATGGTCATGCTACTAACCGAGCCAGTGTCCATGAGGAAGGCCCCCTCTCTGCTCAGCTTCTCCACAGACAACTGCTGGACTTTGGGCTGGGGTATGGTGCACTTAATGATGTTCAGAGCTCCCTGTGGAGGGGTGTAGGGAGAGAAAAATAGGAGGGGAGAAGCTGAGTTAACCCCTTCAAATTACTGGATTCGGCTGTATAAAACCGAGCACCGCCATGCAATCTCCATAGACAAACATTTGCAGGAGAATGGCCTTACTGAAGAGCTCAGTGACTTTCAACGTGGCACCATCACAGGATGCCACCTTTCCAACAAGTCAGTTTGTCAAATTTCTGCCCTGCTATAGCTGCCCCGGTCAACTGTAAGTGTTGTTATTTTGAAGTGGAAACGTCTAGGAGCAACAACTGCTCAGCCGCGAAGTGGTAGGCCACACAAGCTCACAGAACGGGACCGCCAAATGCTGAAGCGTGTAAAAATAGTCTGTCCTCGGTTGCAACACTCACTACCGAGTTCCAAACTGCCTCTGAAAGCAACGTCAGCACAAGAGAGCGGGAGCTTCATGAAATGGGTTTCCACGGCCGAGCAGCCTCACACAACACTAAGATCACCATGCACAATGCCAAGCGTCGGCTGGAGTGGTGTAAATCTCGCCTCCATTGGAATCTGGAGCAGTGGAAACACCTTCTCTGGAGTGATGAATCACGCTTCACCATCTGGCAGTCCGACGGACGAATCTGGCTTTGGCAGATGCCAAGAGAACGCTACCTGCTCCAATGCATAGTGCCAACTGTAAAGTTTGGTGGAGGAGGAATAATGGTCTGGGGCTGTTTTTCATGGTTCGGGCTAGTCCCCGTAGTTCCAGTGAAGGGAAATCTCAACGCTACAGCATACAATGACATTCTAGACGATTCTGTGCTTCCAACTTTGTGGCAACAGTTTGGGGAAGGCCCTTTCCTGTTTCAGCATGACCATGCCCCCGTGCACAAAGTGAGGTCCATACAGAAATGGTTTGTCGAGATCGGTGTGGAAGAACTTGACTGGCCTGCACTGAATTGGAATGCCGACTGTGAGCCAGGCCTAATTGCCCCGACCTCACTAATGCTCGTGGCTGAATGGAAGCAAGTCCCCGCAGCAATGTTCCAACATTTAGTGGAAAGCCTTCCCAGAAGAGTGGAGGCTGTTTATAGCAGCAAAGGGGGGACCAACTCCATATTAATACCCATGATTTTGGAATGAGATGTTGGACGAGCGTGTGTCCACATACTTGTGTGTGTATATACACTGCTCAAAAAAATAAAGGGAACACTAAAATAACACATCCTAGATCTGAATGAATGAAATAATCTTATTAAATACTTTTTTCATTACATAGTTGAATGTGCTGACAACAAAATCACACAAAAATTATCAATGGAAATCAAATGAATCAACCCATGGAGGTCTGGATTTGGAGTCACCCTCAAAATTAAAGTGGAAAACCACACTACAGGCTGATCCAACTTTGATGTAATGTCCTTAAAACAAGTCAAAATGAGGCTCAGTAGTGTGTGTGGCCTCCACGTGCCTGTATGACCTCCCAACAACACCTGGGCATGCTCCTGGTGAGGTGGCGGATGGTCTCCTGAGGGATCTCCTCCCAGACCTGGACTAAAGCATCCGCCAACTCCTGGACAGTCTGTGGTGCAACATGGCGTTGGTGGATGGAGCGAGACATGATGTCCCAGATGTGCTCAATTGGATTCAGGTCTGGGGAACGGGCGGGCCAGTCCATAGCATCAATGCCTTCCTCTTGCAGGAACTGCTGACACACTCCAGCCACATGAGGTCTAGCATTGTCTTGCATTAGGAGGAACCCAGGGTCAACCGCACCAGCATATGGTCTCACAAGGGGTCTGAGGATCTCATCTTGGTACCTAATGGCAGTCAGGCTACCTCTGGCGAGCACATGGAGGGCTGTGCGGCCCCCAAAGAAATGCCACCCCACACCATGACTGACCCACCGCCAAACCGGTCATGCTGGAGGATGTTGCAGGCAGCAGAACGTTCTCCACGGCGTCTCCAGACTCTGTCACATCTGTCACGTGCTCAGTGTGAACCTGCTTTCATCTGTGAAGAGCACAGGGCGCCAGTGGCGAATTTGCCAATCTTGGTGTTCTCTGGCAAATGCCAACGTCCTGCACGGTGTTGGGCTGTAAGCACAACCCCCCACCTGTGGACGTCGGGCCCTCATACCACCCTCATGGAGTCTGTTTCTGACCGCTTTGAGCAGACACATGCACATTTGTGGCCTGCTGGAGGTCATTTTGCAGGGCTCTGGCAGTGCTCCTCCTGCTCCTCCTTGCACAAAGGCGGAGGTAGCAGTCCTGCTGCTGGGTTGTTGCCCTCCTACGGCCTCCTCCACGTCTCCTGATGTACTGGCCTGTCTCCTGGTAGCGCCTCCATGCTCTGGACACTACGCTGACAGACACAGCAAACCTTCTTGCCACAGCTCGCATTGATGTGCCATCCTGGATGAGCTGCACTAACTGAGCCACTTGTGTGGGTTGTAGACTCCGTCTCATGCTACCACTAGAGTGAAAGCACCGCCAGCATTCAAAAGTGACCAAAACATCAGCCAGGAAGCATAGGAACTGAGAAGTGGTCTGTGGTCACCACCTGCAAAACCAGTCCTTTATTGGGGGTGTCTTGCTAATTGCCTATAATTTCCACCTGTTGTCTATTCCATTTGCACAACAGCATGTGAAATGTATTGTCAATCAGTGTTGCTTCCTAAGTTGACAGTTTGATTTCACAGAAGTGTGATTGACTTGGAGTTACATTGTGTTGTTTAAGTGTTCCCTTTATTTTTTTGAGCAGTGTGTATATATATATATATATATATACAGTGAGGGAAAAAAGTATTTGATCCCCTGCTGATTTTGTACGTTTGCCCACTGACAAAGAAATGATCAGTCTATAATTTTAATGGTAGGTTTATTTGAACAGTGAGAGACAGAATAACAACAAAGAAATCCAGAAAAACGCATGTCAACATTTTTATAAATTGATTAGCATTTTAATGAGGGAAATAAGTATTTGACCCCTCTGCAAAACATGACTTAGTACTTGGTGTCAAAACCCTTGTTGGCAATCACAGAGGTCAGACGTTTCTTGTAGTTGGCCACCAGGTTTGCACACATCTCAGGAGGGATTTTGTCCCACTCCTCTTTGCAGATCTTCTCCAAGTCCTTAAGGTTTCGAGCCTGACGTTTGGCAACTCGAACCTTCAGCTCCCTTCACAGATTTTCTATGGGATTAAGGTCTGGAGACTGGCTAGGCCACTCCAGGACCTTTAATGTGCTTCTTCTTGAGCCACTCCTTTGTTGCCTTGGCCGTGTGTTTTGGGTCATTGTCATGCTGGAATACCCATCCACGACCCATTTTCAATGCCCTGGCTGAGGGAAGGAGGTTCTCACCCAAGATTTGACGGTACATGGCGCCGTCCATCGTCCCTTTGTTGCGGTGAAGTTGTCCTGTCCCCTTAGCAGAAAAACACCCCCAAAGCATAATGTTTCCACCTCCATGTTTGACGGTGGGGATGGTGTTCTTGGGGTCATAGGCAGCATTCCTCCTCCTCCAAACATGGCGAGTTGAGTTGATGCCAAAGAGCTCGATTTTGGTCTCATCTGACCACAACACTTTCACCCAGTTCTCCTCTGAATCATTCAGATGTTAATTGGCAAACTTCAGACGGGCCTGTATATGTGCTTTCTTGAGCAGGGGGACCTTGCGGGTGCTGCAGAATTTCAGTCCTTCACGGCGTAGTGTGTTACCAATTGTTTTCTTGGTGACTATGGTCCCAGCTGCCTTGAGATCATTGACAAGATCCTCCCGTGTAGTTCTGGGCTGATTCCTCACCGTTCTCATGATCATTGCAACTCCACGAGGTGAGATCTTGCATGGAGCCCCGGGCCGAGGGAGATTGACAGTTATTTTGTGTTTCTTCCATTTGCGAATAATCGCACCAACTGTTGTCACCTTCTTGGCAATGGTCTTGTAGCCCATTCCAGCCTTGTGTAGGTCTACAATCCTGTCCCTGACATCCTTGGAGAGCTCTTTGGTCTTGGCCATGGTGGAGAGTTTGGAATCTGATTGATTGATTGCTTCTGTGGACAGTTGTCTTTTATACAGGTAACAAGCTGAGATTAAGAGCACTCCCTTTAAGAGTGTGCTCCTAATCTCCGCTCGTTACCTGTATAAAAGACACCTGGGAGCCAGAAATCTTTCTGATTGAGAGGGGGTCAAATACTTATTTCCCTCATTAAAATGCAAATCAATTTATAACATTTTTGTTCAAATAAACCTACCATTTTAAAATTATAGACTGAACATGTCTTTGTCAGTGGGCAAACGTACAAAATCAGCAAGGGATCAAATACTTTTTTCCCTCACTGTGTATATATATATATATATATATATATATATATATATTTTTTTTTTTTTATATGTAAAATATACTGAACAAAAATATAAACGCAACAATTTCAAATAACGAAATCAGTCACTTGAAATAAATAAATTAGGCCCTAATCTATTGATTTCACATGACTAGACAGGGGCATGGGAGGGCATAGGCCCACCATCTGGGGGAGCCAGGCCCAGCCAATTTATTCCAGAGTTTTTCCCCACAAAAGGGCATTATTACAGACAGAAATACTCCTCAGTTTCATCAGCTGCCGGGAGGCTGGTCCCATTTGATCCCGCAGGTGAAGAAGCTGGATGTGGAGGTCCTGGGCTTGCGTGGTCTGAGGTTGTGAGGCCGGTTGGACATACTGCCAAATTCTCTAAAGTGTCGTTGGAGGCGGCTTATGGTAGAGAAATGAACATTCAATTCTCTGGCAACAGCGCTGGTGGACATTCCTTCAGTCAGCATGCCAATTGCATGCTCCCTTAACTTGAGACATTTGTGGCATTGTGTTGTGAGACAACTGCACATTTTAATGGCCTTTTATTGTCCCCAGCACAAGGTGCATCTGTGTAATGATCATGCTGTTTAATCAGCTTCTTGTTATGCCACACCTGTCAGGTGGATGGATTATCTTAGCAAGGAGAAATGTTCACTAACAGGGATGTAAACTAATTTGTGCAAAATATTTGAGAGAAATAAGCTTTGTGTATGTAAAATGTCTGGGATCTTTTATTTCAGCTCATGAAACATGGGACCAACACTTTACATGTTGCGTTTTATATTTTGGTTCAGTGTGTGTGTATATATACAGTGCATTCGTAAAGTATTAAGACCCCTTCCCCTTTTCCACATTTTGTTACGTTACTTCCTTATTCTAAAATTGATTAAATTAAATGTTCGCTCATCAATCTACACACAATACCCTATAATGACAGCGAAAGCAGTTTTTAGAAATTCTTGCTAATTAAAAAAGAATTCTAACAGAAATACCTTATTAGTATTCAGACCCTTTGCTATGAGACTCGAAATTGAGCTCAAGTGCATCCTGTTTCCGTTGATCATCCAATGTTTCTACAACTTGATTGGAGTCCACCTGTTGTAAATGTTATAGATTGGACATGATTTGGAAAGGCACACACCTGTCTGTATAAGGTCCCACAGTGGACAGTGCATGTCAGAACAAAAACCAAGCCATGAGGTCGACGGAATTGTCGGTAGAACTCCGAGACAGGATTGTGTCGAGGCACAGATCTGGGGGAAGTGTACTAACACATTTCTGCAGCATTGAAGGTCCCCAAGAACACAGTGGCCTCCATCATTCTTAAATGGAAGAAATGTGGTACCACCAAGACTCTTTCTAGAGCTGGCCGCCTGGCCAAACTGAGCGATCAGGGGAGAAAGGCCTTGGTCAGGGAGGTGATCAAGAACCCGATGGTCACTCTGACAGAGCTCTAGAGTTTCTCTGTGGAGATGGGAGAACCTTCCAGAAGGACAACCATCTCTGCAGCACTCCACCAATCAGGCCTTTATGGTAGAGTGGCCAGAATGAAGCCACTCCTCAGTAAAAGGCACATGACAGCCCGCTTGGAGTTTTCCAAAAGGCACCTAAAGGACTCTCAGACCATGAGAAACAAGATTCTCTGGTCTGATGAAACCAATATTGAACTCTTTGGCCTGAATGCCAAGTGTCACGTCTGGTGAAGCATGGTGGTGGCAGCATCATGCTTTGGGGATGTTTTTTAGCGGCAGGGACTGGGAAACTAGTCATGATCGAGGGAAAGATGAATGGAGCAAAGTACAGCGAGATCCTTAATGAACACTTGCTCCAGAGCACACAGGACCTCAGATTGGGGGCAAAGGTTCACCTTCCAACAGGACACCGACCCCAAGCACACAGCCAAGATAATGCAGGAGTGGCTTCGGGACAAGTCTCTGAATGTCCTTGAGTGGCCCAGCCAGAGCCTGGACTTGAACCCGATCGAACGTCTCTTGAGGGACCTGAAAATAGCTGTGCAGCGACGCTCCCCATCCAACCTGACCGAGCTCGAGAGGATCTGCAGAGAGGAATGGGAGAAACTCCCCAAATACAGGTGTGCCAAGCTTGTAGCGTCATACTCAAGAAGATTCGAGGCGGTAATCGCTGCCAAAGGTGCTTTAACAAAGTACTGAGTAAAGGGTCTGAATACTTATGTAAATTTAAAATGTCGGTTTTATTTTTAATAAATTTGCAACAATTTCTAAAAACCTGTTTTTGCTTTGTCATTATGGGGTGTTGTGTGTAGATTGAGGGGGGGGGGGAACTATTTAATCAATTTTAGGACAAGCCTGTAACGTAACAAAATGTGGAAAAAGTAAAGGGGTCTGAATACTTTCCGAATGCACTGTATATATTCCTTTTATTTTCCCCTAATCCTACCACCCCTCCCTTAATTGGAGTAAACTAATGGACAACAACACTTAGGCTTCTACTTCCAGTTTACGTACCATATACATTTTACGGACACAGTATATTTTACAATAGTTATCTTTGTTTTTTAGTCCCATCCTTCAGCTACCCTCAACCCCTCCCATCTATCTCTGAAGACCATCCAATTTTGATTTCTATTTGCCATATAGTTTTCCGCTGTGATGTTTCACAAAAGTTCTGAACCTTTCTATTCTCATGGTTTCTAAAGATTGTACATGAAATAAACATTTTTGCTAAGAGTATTATTATATTATTGATCGATTGACTAGGACTTTTCAAATCACCCAGCAGTGCTATTTGCAGAGTTGGCTCCAGGTAAATGTTGCAATTCTTCAGCCATTTCTTAACCTGCGACCAAAAACAAGCTACATATGGACAGTACCAAAACAAATGGTCTAATGATTGTCTCTTTGCAGCTAAATCTGCAGAGCTGTGATGGTTGTATCCCCCATATATATAACATTCTATTGGTTGCAATAATTTTGTATAATTTAAATAGAAAAACTTAAATTTTGAATCCGTTGTCCTTATGTGTATCAGTTCATAAACCATGTGCCATGGAATCGGTACATCTCAAATCTCTTCCCAACTTTTTTGCAGTCTATATGGCTCAGCTGTCAATTTTGTGTTCCTTAAATGAAACTGGTATACTTTATCACATTTTTCTTTAACCAATTTTGGTCTTTAATGCAGGCCGACAGACGAGTTCCTTACTTTTTCCACCTTCCACTTGCCTCTTCCATTTTTTGCAGTAATGCTGCAATTTGTTGGTTGTAATGTTGAGTAGAATAGACATTACCATATATTTGTGTTAGCTGCATGTGTGACAACTCCACTAGTCCTATTTCTGATATAATTTACTAAGATTATACAATTTTCAAATGTTTTCCCAAAATGTTATTTTTTCAAATCAATTAGTATATTTGAGTTTACCCATAATATGTTGTAATATTTGTTCTGTCTTTCCTGGTAGATTAAACTGAAATTGCAACCAACTTTCTATGGCTTGTTTTAAAAATAACTATTTTTGAGATTTTATTTTCAAATAACCGAAAGTGAGCGGTTGTAATCTGAATAAAGGGAAAAGGGCCATTCTTGAACATGGGTTGAGACATTTTTACTAATCTGCTAGAGAACCAGTTCAGATTTATCAAGAGATTTACCATTAAAAAAATTGTATTACCAATATATTGTTATATTGGTATAAACAAAAGTAATTTGTTTTGATTTGAAAATGTATGCGTTAATGCATACGTGGCTGTCTCTATGGAAATTTTGTTGTCAACATTTTCAAATTTAATGATATTGAAAATCTGCCTAAAATATCGGCCATCGGCCTCGACCACCAAAAATCGGCATCTGTTCTAAAAAAAATCAAGATTAGTCGTTCTCTTGTAAAAACTACAGGTCCCAGAATCGACCCCTGCGGGACACCTTTTGTAATATCCAGGGAATCTGATTTAAGACCATCAGTAAATACACTGAGTTCTATCTGTCAAGTAATTGTTAAACCAGTTACCATCTCAATATAAGAAAGGTGTTCCTAATGTTTTGTATATTTATTGTATGACAAAATGTGTAAAACAGCAACTGCGGCCCCTCGTGATGAGTTTAGATTTTTTGTGGCCCCAACCACCATCAAAGTTGCCCATCCCTGATATAGATTTAACAGTTTTGGAATCCGGGATAACTAATAGCCCATATCTTCACTATTGGGTCATGCCGCATTCAAAACAACTGGGAACTCTGAGATCTCCGACTTCCAACTTCAGTGCGTTCATGACAACTGGGAACTCTGACTAAAACAAGCTCAGACTGGGGAAAAATAGTTTTAACGGTCATCCAACTCGGAATTCCAACTCGGGAACTCTGGCCTCTTTGTAGAGCTCCGACTTTCCGACAGGAACATCACTGACGTCATGATTTGACCTTATATTTTTCAGAGTTCCCAGTTGTCTTGAAAGCACCAATCTCGTTATTTGAGATTGGGGACACTGCTGTTGTTTTCTAGCTTTCATGAGGCCTATATCTTTTTATTTTCTTTGTGTCTAAGGAAGATCACAGAGCCAAGTAATTAGTCAAACGTTTTGGCATGTACTGTTCTTGCATGCCTGTTCATCGCCTCTGTTCTTGCGGTCTTACAGGATTCACCAGCTCCGGATATGTCCTTCATATTTGATTGGATTTATAGTGGTTTCAGTAGCGTACTGCAGTTTCTAGGTAAGTACTATCTAAACATCACCTATTACACTTTCAATACTGTCCTCTGAATGGTTTGTATAGGAATATGTATCTCAAGCTACTCAGTACTGATACCTTTTCTGTTTCTTATTTCTTGGTTTCCCAATCGCCACCTGTTCTAAAGAATGACAAGTGTGGTACTGTCTGTCGTTCCTAGAAATCCATGTTGTCCCTCTAGTGGTTGAATGTGGTAGCTGATGATTTGAGTAGTATAGGACTAGGCCTAGGTGTTGTTTTAGTGTGTGCCCACTGCCAAGCTACAGTCAAACACAAACGAGGCTGCTGCTACCACTCTCTTTAGCCTCCCTCTCCAGAGCCCTCTAGTTTCTGTGACAATAGCTAGCTTTCATAACCCGAGAGGCGTGGTGACACTCCTGCTTACCTTGTTAAACAGGTACTGCTGATATTCTAGTGGTGTTGAGTAATGATGGGCGGCAGTTAGCTTAGTGGTTAAGAGCGTTGTGCCAGTAATCGAAAGGTCGCTGGTTCTAATCCCCGAGCCGACTAGGTGAAAAATCTGTAGGTGCCCTTGAGCAAGGCACTTAACCCTAATTGCTCCTGTAAGTCGCTCTGGATAAGAGCGTCTGCTAAATGACTAAAATGTAAATGTAATGATGACGGCTAGGCCTAAGAGCTGACTCGGATAGAAATGACAGGCATTCATCCAGTGCTGTAGGTATACTTGTTGGTTTTGTTTGGTAGTGCAGGTCAGGAGTGTATTTTGAATCTTAGATAAAAAGGCTAGTTCACTATAGTTTATGCATACCTGACAGCAAGTCTTAACTTGTTACTTCCACACTTTCAAGTTTGACTTATTTTGTTGCTGAGAATATTTATTAGACTTTCCAATGATTTGGTTTCATTGTGAATACATTGTTAGGCAAAGGAAAGTCAACAATTATTGACAGGGAAAGGTGATAGGAAGTCGCAGCTTCGTTTTTAATGTGCAAAAAACTTTCCAAAATATTTGTTTGATTTATATTTTTTAAATTACATTTTAGGACTGTACAAGAAATCGGGCAAGTTAGTATTTCTTGGACTGGACAATGCTGGCAAGACAACGCTACTGCACATGCTCAAAGATGACAGATTGGGACAGCATGTGCCAACTTTACATCCAAGTGAGTAGATATTTTATAGTCACATTTGTATCATTTTTCTATAAACGTATCCATCAAAGAGCTAAGGGAACAGACGGCAGCTTATGAACAGGCCTAATAGTTCAACAAATCAAATCAAATCAAATTGTATTGGTCACATGCGCCGAATACAACAGGTGCAGACATTACAGTGAAATGCTTACTTACAGCCCTTAACCAACAGTGCATTTATTTTTAACAAAAAAAGTAAAAATAAAACAACAAAAAAAGTGTTGAGAAAAAAAGAGCAGAAGTAAAATAGAATAACAGTAGGGAGGCTATATATACAGGGGGGTACCGGTGCAGAGTCAATGTGCGGGGGCACCGGCTAATTGAGGTAGTTGAAGTATGATCCAAGTATGATCTTCTAAGACTAGACTAAATCCAAAAAATAGTGCCTAAATGAACACTGCACTGGCTACTTTTACTCTTGTCCTACTTATTTGATGGTTACTCAATTGGCTGAGCTTGTGTAGTAGTTTCCCAATGTAACCATGACCCATTTTACCCACCAGCCTCGGAAGAGCTGACGATCGCTGGCATGACCTTCACCACCTTTGACCTTGGAGGCCATGCACAAGGTATGTATGTGTGCCTGACTGTCTGTGTGTGAGAGAAAGTTGATTTGTGGTTCCCAGCAAAACTGCACTGCAATCATTTATCTTGCTTTGTGCGTGTTTTCAAACAGCTCGCAGAGTGTGGAAAAACTACCTCCCCGCCATCAACGGCATAGTCTTCCTTGTGGATTGCGCGGACATACCGAGATTGGCTGAGTCCAAAACAGAACTTGATGTGAGTATCATCGATTCACAACCACATTGAAAAAGCCCCATGAATAAGATGAATGGGACTGAAAACTATCACATTTCAATTTAAAACCCACCATATATGTTCTATTGAAACAACAAATGGCCTTTTCATAAGCAGTTAATCCGTTTTGTACTGATTTCTTTGGATATGTGCCATGAAAGAATGGTTTCTTTACCGTTTCCAAAGTCATGATAACTGCTCAAAGTTAGTCTGTTGAAATGAAGGCATGCCTTGCCCTTTAATGGGTAGATAATGTCTAAGATCATGACATGTTTGGTGGGGAGTAATGTGATAACCTAACCATACATCTCTGTCCTGTGGTACACACAGGCACTAATGACAGATGAGACCATTGGAAACGTGCCTATCCTGGTCCTCGGCAACAAGATTGACAGACCAGAAGCCATCAGTGAGGAGAAACTGCGTGAGCTGTTTGGATTGTATGGACAGACAACAGGCAAGGTGAGGAGATTACTGTGCCACCCACTTTTCTTTCCTCACAGTGCAACAACTGAACTGTACAACAAATCACGAGTTTCACCTTGTCAGGTCATGTTGGAAAACTGTTGGCCCTAACAGTAACCAAAGCAGTATCCAGTTGAAAAGCATACCTCTAACATAGATAAGGTTTTTAAAACAAAGGAAGAACAAAAACAAACAGAGCCACAGGTGGTTAGAACAACCATGCATTTGAATGTTGTTCCCTGACATTGTTCTTCTGGTCTCCAGGGCAACATTCCAATGAAGGAGCTGAACACGAGACCACTGGAGTTGTTCATGTGCAGCGTGCTGAAGAGGCAGGGCTACGGGGAGGGCTTCCGCTGGCTCTCCCAGTACATCGACTAGAGCCCCGGCAGCAGGAGGCGCTATAGGGAGACTCCCCCACTTCTACCACCACCGCCACCACACTCAGTCCCATGTTTGGTTTATAAAGTCTGCCTCCGCTATCAGAAAAGATGGTACAACTTGAACCCAATAGACTTTTATTGGTCTCTGGAACATTTTTTTTTTTTGTGGCTTTTTTTCCTCTTTACTCTCTTTTTCTAAGAGAATTAACATAGCATCGATTGTGCAGAAGTGTTTAAAAAAAATTCTAACTGATGAATATTTTCTATTCTGTTTCAATCTTTTCACCTCCCCCAGTGACATCTGTTGGTGTGATAAATGCATTATAACTGTCAATCTGTAAATGAATCTAATGGTATAGGCCCACCGTACCCTTACAGCACATTTTGAGCAATGAGACAGAGCTGAGTAGTTGTACACGTCGCAATACACTTTTTTAACAGGAAAGACAACATGCAGACGTGACTCGTGTTTAATCGTCATGTTTCATTCATGTATTTTTTTTTCATCCTATATATATTTTTTACATTATTTCAATAAACATAGAAAGAAATGTGGTCATGTAGACAGCAGCACTCACCCTTATGTGGCTGTGTCATACTCTTATATTATCCAGAGCCCTGCATTGATCTACATTAATGTATTGGAAACACTTAAATTCCTTAGGAGGTTGTCACTTATTGGCATTTAAGAGGATCACATTTCAATAACACTGCACTGACTAGTCCCAGGCTCCAAGACATGAGTGGAGGTAGGCCAAAGGGTTGTAGGCAGCATGGACCTCTCAGGGTCCACATGCAGTGGCATGAGAAGATGGTAGAAAGGAACATGGACCACAATGGGAGGGGACATTTTAATTCATAAGAAGTAAAAGGAAAGTAATTATTGGCTATATAACCATCTCTTTGAGTCTGAGGTTCGAAGTTGAAATTGTTAGCTAGCAGACAAGATCAGAAAGATGATATTTAACTGTGAATTAAATGATTGAAAATAGCTTGATAACATGCAGTAAAAAGTGATTGGCACAATGTTAGAAAGCCATCTTACAGATGAGTTCCCCTGAGCAGACCCGAACGGGATGAATACATTGACCAAGTTAGATATGAGGAATAGTCCACGAGTGGGAACGGATAGGCAAACGACAACCTGTAAGGGACTATATAAAATGTACATGCCCACCATACATAGATTTTTTTTAAATAAGCGGTTTCCTTGTTCAATGTGCATTTATAAAACAACTATTATGCATGCCGTGTATTTTTATTTTTAAGGACCATTACAGAAGTACAACACGAGGGAGCAAATGCCAAATTACAATGTAGAGAATTGAGTGCTTATCTCAATTGTTTTATTTTTAAGAACCATAATGGAATGGCGCATAATACTTTTTTTGTTCTGTCCCTTTGCGTCTCTTTATTCTCTCATATTCCATGAGCTGTTCCGATAAGGGAGAGACTTTCTGTTTGCATCATAAATTGAAATAAATGTTTGCAATGAATAACAGGTTAACAGTGGTCCGTCACCAACAATTATTGGAGTGGCTCAGTCGCTTGACTTTCACTAGAAATGACACCACCGTTTTCTCTGCTGTTACTGCAATAAAGGATTCCATGGGGCCATACTTGCGAACATTAGACACAGTTTATGTTCAAACTGTTTATCAGTCTCAACATGCGCATCGGTCAATTTAAATCGTTGATTTACTTGCACGTGATAGAATGCTACATTGTAGCTGGTCCCATCAGATAATATGGCAAAAATAACCTGTGATTGAATTGGGTCTGTGCTATGCAAGATCATTGGGACGTCCCTACGCCATTTAAATGTTAAATGGTAAGGGTTAGGGTAGGGCTGGTTTTACGGTAGGGATGTTCCAAGGATCCCGGAACCAATTGAATCTCAGTTTACGTTGTACGAGCAACAAGGGAAAAGTCGGTGGTTGTATTCGCTAAAAGTTTTTATTAAAAGTATACATTTCAGCACCACGCGGAAGGGTGCACTTGTATAGGACAAACATAGGTACAGGTAAGTGTTTTCAGAATTTACATTTTTACAAGAATCGACTGATGGTGGCTCAATGTTATTGCTAGCGAATTCCGCGACTGGTTATCAAAACTCTGCTCTGCCTCGATATAATAGAGTTGAGCGTTACTCAGCTGCCGTGTGATCTATGAAAAAGTGTTCTGCTACGTCAACATTTGTAATTGGCTGATACAGAATTTGTTACAGGAAATAGACCTATTCGGTCAGGGCTAGAAGGGATACCGAGTTTGTAAACGTGACGTCATAGTCCCGTCTGCTCCACTCGCGCGGACGAATCTAGAGTTGTCTCAGAAATGTTCAATGACTCATTTACAACGATGGTGGGTACCACTGCTGTGAGAGAATCAGACTTGGTTTCAGTCTTGTAAATTAAAGTAAGTGATGTTACCTCGCTAAGACTTGGACAAATAATGCTTGTCTGAGCATGAACGGCCCATATGGGCAGAAGCATATCTCCTGTTTCTGTCATGTAAGGCAACTTGATGTACAAGTAGCCTAGTTCCACAATTCCTTAATGCTGAGAGCCAAGCAGAGAGGCATCAGGTCCCAAGGCACTGGACTGATTAACCATCCTTGCTGTCTCTGCTTGGTCAGCTCCCCACTCTCAACTGGGATTCCAGAGTTCTTATTACGGGGGCTGAGTCCCTGGCTTGTTGCATTTACATTTTTACATTTACGTCATTTAGCAGACGCTCTTATCCAGAGCGACTTACACATTGGTGCATTCACCTTATAGCCAGTGGGATAACCACTTTACAATATGTAAAAAAAAAAAAAGTAATATTTTTTTTGGGTGGGGTAAGGGGGGTAGAAGGATTACTTTATCCTATCCCAGGTATTCCTTAAAGAGGTGGGGTTTCAAGTGTCTCCGGAAGGTGGTGAGTGACTCCGCTGTCCTGGCGTCGTGAGGGAGCTTGTTCCACCATTGGGGTGCTAGAGCAGCGAACAGTTTTGACTGGGCTGAGCGGGAACTGTGCTTCCGCAGAGGTAGGGGGGCCAGCAGGCTAGAGGTGGATGAACGCAATGCCCTCGTTTGGGTGTAGGGACTGATCAGAGCCTGAAGGTACGTAGGTGCCGTTCCCCTCACAGCTCCGTAGGCAAGCACCATGGTCTTGTAGCAGATGCGAGCTTAAACTGGAAGCCAGTGGAGTGTGCGGAGGAGCGGGGTGACGTGAGAGAACTTGGGAAGGTTGAACACCAGACGGGCTGCGGCATTCTGGATGAGTTGTAGGGGTTTAATGGCACAGGCAGGGAGCCCAGCCAACAGCAAGTTGCAGTAATCCAGACGGGAGATGACAAGTGCCTGGATTAGGACCTGTGCAGCTTCCTGTGTAAGGCAGGCTCGTACTCTCCGAATGTTGTAGAGCATGAACCTACAGGATCGGGTCACCGCCTTGATGTTAGCGGAGAACGACAGGGTGTTGTCCAGGGTCACGCCAAGGCTCTTCGCACTCTGGGAGGAGGACACAACGGAGTTGTCAACCGTGATGGCGAGATCATGGAACGGGCAGTCCTTCCCCGGGAGGAAGAGCAGCTCCGTCTTGCCGAGGTTCAGCTTGAGGTGGTGATCCGTCATCCACACTGATATGTCTGCCAGACATGCAGAGATGCGATTCGCCACCTGGTTATCAGAAGGGGGAAAGGAGAAGATTAGTTGTGTGTCGTCTGCGTAGCAATGATAGGAGAGGCCATGTGAGGATATGACAAAGCCAAGTGTATTGGTGTATAGCGAGAATAGGAGACGGCCTAGAACTGAGCCCTGGGGGACACCAGGTAGGTTTGCACTCATGGGTGGCGTTGGACGGGGCCACATTGTCTCTCGATCCCCCTGTCCCAGTCTCTAGTGTTTATGTTGCAATAGTTTTTATTTGCCTAGGGTCAATGGTCAGCTTGTCTCATCTGGTGTACTGTACTGTGTCTTATCTGATGTACCTAAGCATGCTCCCACTAAGCCCCTTTTTTTGTCCTTTTCTACATCTAATAACTCATGGACGTGCCTGGCCCAAACCTACCTCGACGTGCTGCTGATCCTGGACTGCGGCTGAGTACCCCTGGGCGGCCTACCCCTAGTCCTCCCCCGGGTGTGCCTAGCACTAGCTCCTCCCCCCTCCCCTGGGTGTGCCTACCCCTAATGAGATTGAGATTATTCCAGAATGCTATCAAAATAAAGATTGTTTTCTATGATTATCTACGGTACATTTCCATTCTACAATATGGCCTCTGACAAAGTAAACTGTTTCTCAAGATTGTATTTGTGGTGTGGTTTGTCTCTCACAGAACAGGAGGCCAAGGAGAAAAAACACAAAATCCCAGATACTGGGAACAAAGTAAAACAAGGTAAAGTAAAACAAAGGAACATCAGTGGGAGTTAACACACACACACACATCTAAATATCATAACACATCCGAACATACAAAACACGACACTAAACCCACCCCCATCTTTTTACGCTGCTGCTACTCTGTTAATTATTTATGCACAGTCACTTTAACTCTACCCACATGTACATATTACCTCAACTAGCCGGTGCCCCCGCACATTGACTCTGCACCGGTACCCCCCTGTATATAACCTTCCTACTGTTATTTTATTTTACTTCTGCTCATTTTTTCTCAACACTTTTGTTGTTTTATTTTACTTTTTTATTAAAAAATAAATGCATTGTTGGTTAAGGGCTGTAAGTAAGCATTTCACGGTAATGTCTACACCTGTTGTATTCGGCGCATGTGGCAAATAAAATTTGGTTTGATTTGATTTGATAAAACACATGTAGGACTACACACTAACCAATCAAACAAGGGTTAGGGTTGTATCACCCAGACACTATTTTTTACTTTTCAGTAATGTAGGGGAGTGGAAAGGAAGGGAGGAGAGGAGCGATGAGGAGACAAAGGAGGGGAGGAGACAGAGAGAGGAGACGGTGAAGAGGGGACAGGAAACAGTGGAGGAGAGAAGAGACAGAAGAGAAAAAAGGGAGAGAATAGGGGTGGAGAGGGTTCGCCTTTATGTTAGGAGAGCAAGGGTTCCACTCTTTTTAAAAGTTCCACGTATTTGTTTATTAAAGGAAAAAAATAAAATGAAATCTAAGCAACCAATTACTTGGTTATTTTTGGCAACTCTCATGACATATTCCCATTGCCAACGTTATAGTTATTGCCATTCCATCACTTCAGTTCCATTGCTATAGTTTATGTAGTCTGGTGGCCAGTTAGTATATGAAGAGAAAGAATAAGAAAATATTTCCATTCTTCCCATCACAGACTGGTAGAGTTGGGACACCAGGTGGGTGCAATAATTATCAAGTGGAAGACAAAAACTACTCAACCTCCATACACGGACCTCTAGCCGCTGTCTTAAGTTCCACGAGGGCAAAATTACTAGCTGATAACACTATTCATATTTGTATTTACATCATGTAATGTAGTGCTCAGTAGAAAGTATATTTATTGGTGAATTGTAGCTAGCTTTTCCCCAATTATTCTGCTAGCTAACGATTCTGTGGAAAACAAGTTAAATCTGCTGTAGAACTAGACGTGTAACACACAAACTCTCGTAGTGAACGGGACTATGAAGTGACTGTGGCAACATCGGTATTCCTTCTAGCCATGACGCAAACTCTCATAGTGAACGGGAATATGACGTAACTTTGACAAAATCGGTATCCCTTCTAGCCATGGGTGGGTCTAATCCTGAATGCTGATTGGTTAAAACCGCATTCCAGCCGGTGTCTATTTCACAAATTACCACCGGCTAAATCTACGATTTAAAATGTTTATTTACTCTGTTCCGTTTGACAGCATAATCCACTGTCTCATCAGCCCAGCCAGGCATTGATACATTTGATATCCACTATAAAAAGCATCTAGACATTATCTCACATTTGTTTTAGACTAACATTTGGTTTTCAACAGCAGAGTGTTTGTATAAACCTTACTGTCTTTCTCGCTGGCATTTGCAACATTGTTTCAATACTCAAAATTGATCTCCACATGTTGCATAGTCATGAATGTGTCGGGATGAGACAGGCAGGCAGCTTTTCTCAGCCAGTCGAAATCATAAATCAGCATCATTTTTATGGATATATACAAATACATATCAATAGAAAACAAGTAAAATGAAACGAAGTGCAGCTAGTTTACAGTCTTTCCAGCTTCAGTTTGAAGTGATTGTGTTAGCTGTGTTGTTGTCTAGCTCATCTAAACAACAGTGTCCTGACGACAGGTGAAATCGCGCCTCATTAGCTAATTCTTATGGATGTATCCAAATAAATGTCACAAGAAAACAGTTTATGCAAATGCAGCTACTCTGTTGTTATTCTTGCTGCACTGTTTGACGTGACTGTAAGTTAGCCGTAGTTGGCTAGCTAGCAAGCAAGGCATAAAAACGTTGCCAGTCAGTATGGCAATAGACCATTTAGAACGAATGACAGGGTTGCGTCCATAGTTACAGAACAAAAAGACAACGACTGGGTCGCGTCTCTGGCAACCGAACCGATCGAACAAACGACCAGTCGGCTTGGGTAGCAACCCTATATTTGTGTTGGGACAATATCTTGTGGAAGGATAATATAGTATGAATAAATTAATAAAAATAAAGTTTTTAATTAAAATATGTAAATCATTATTTGAATATGTTGATAACCCGTTGTATAAACGTGATAATGCCCTCGAAGCCGGTGTGTGTCGACTTCGTCTCGGGTCTAACGACACCGGTGCCAATATATCCTCCAAACACAGGCTTCTCCGGCATTATTACTTAAATAATCACGTCCAGCTGGTTTTGTTAGCATAGCTCTAAGTATGGTTGTCACTAGTTGCCACAAAGTCATAATTATGGCAAAACCCCGCCTATTTCTACAATGTATTTTCTTAAAATCCGATTTTAAACCACCTAACCTTAATCGTAACCACACTGCTAACCTTAAATTAAACCAAAAAGCAACAACAAAAAATAATGAATTTTTAGGATATAGCCAATTTTGACTTTGTGTTAGTGGTAACTAGTGACAATCATTAAGTACGCCAGGATATCTCCTGATGGGAAATAGCGTTCTATCACGTGCAACTACGTCAACGATTTTAATTGTTTCTAATGTTCGCAAGTATAGCCCCAATATTTCCAATGTATACCACCAGACCAGGACATGTCTTTCTCTTTCGCGAATGGCACCCTTATTCCCTATATAGTGCACTACATTTGACCAGAGTCATGTGTGTCCTTTGGGACACTCAATAATATCATGAGGTGGTTCAGATCATTTGTTTTTTTACCCTGAGGATCTGTATTGACTGACAAGAGTTTATTGTCCCATATCTCAGTCTCTTCAAACATATGCAGTACACAGTGATTTCCATTTTATTTTCAAATGAATTCATCAATCGAGTATGTGTCCTTCTCATCCAGCTTACAACAGTCCCCTTTAACAATGTGGACCATGCAGACTCCCACTGCTATGGTGAGACTGGCTCAGCTGTTGATGCTGAAGGGTTTGATCTGAAGATAAAACAGAACACATTTATGACTTCATTGGTGTCTTCACAAACCAGCTCTACCATCTCAATACACATTACTTTTCGTGTACATAATCTTGTATGTGTGCAAACTTGTGATTACAATATTTTTGTCATTATTACAGAATGTCATGTATAGGACCCTTAAATGTTTTCATTTAAAATTGTTTTAACTGGATAAGAATGGATGATTGAAAATATGTGATAATTCATTATACAAAGACCAAAAGCATTCTCACCTACCTCTGTGAGTCTGCTCTGTTGTTCTGCTGTGGCGCGTAGTGTGATGCTGTCTTTATGGTGACAACACAGGACATAAAGTAGGACACGGGAAGTGATTTCCAGTTGCTGATGATGGCATTTCCTCCGTCCCATTTCTGATCAAATCAGCATTAAGACAGACACCTTTCATACTAACAACAACACTGAGAAGAGAGCACCATCCTTCCCTCTCCACAATTCGCACTGTCTGTGTTTTATTGCCAAACGATATGGATAACAAAGGTAATCTCTAATGAATTTCTGAAAAACTTCTCATGACAGTTATTGAAACTCATGAATACATATGAGACTCATCATTAATGGTTGAATGTAAAATACACATTTTATATATTTCGGCCATTTTTAGGTATATTTCTTAAATACATCTTTCAAATGTTTTTCTCTTTGTCCTTGTGCTGGCGAATGCTGTATATATGTAAATGTTTCAGAGTGTAGCCTACTTACTAATATATTTCTATGTGTTATATAAGTATAACTTAGGATGACCTCACCAGTGAGATGCCAACCATTCACAGTGACAGGCATGCTTTGCTGTTTGGGGAGTCATTTGATTGACCTCATGTGTGTCTCTGTACTGTACTCTGAGTTTGGATTCAGTCTGTGTACACACACACACACACACACACACACACACACACACACACACACACACACACACACACGGTTACAGTAGCTGATTGATCTGGTTCTAGTTGATGGGTGAGAAGATAACGGGCATTTCTGGCATGTGTCCCTTGTTCTCAGCTCAACAAAGGAGACCAGACACAGACACAAGTGACTGGAATGTTAGAGGAAGTGCAATAAATAGTGTCGAAACGTTAAGATGACACTTGTGTGAATGATTGTCCCATCTAGGTATGTGATGACAAGTGAATTCTGTATGGAAATGTAATGATGGGCTTGTGGTTATTGAGCTAAATGAAGTTCTGCATTGTCTATTTTTTTAAATTAATTTGTTTGATGGTGTGGGTATGACTTTCATATTGTGGCATTATCAAATACCTTTGATTTGACTTGAGCATAACCATTTGCTGAGTCAAAAGTAGGAGAACATATTGGACCAAAAAGCCTATGGTCTTGAATAACTGATAATCATAACTATAACCACTATTTCAAGAGACATTTGTCAGTTTGGACATACTATACTTCTTTCTTGATGGGAAAGGCCACTGTATTTGACTGTATTTCAGTGAAGGCTGGCAGTTAATGTTGGCATTATGGGGTCAACACTACAAAGACTTTGAGGCTGGACCAAGTCTTTACAAAGCACATAAAGACATGTCTTCTTGCCTAAAAATGAAACATTATGACAGAATCAAGTTCAGACTTTTACAACTTTACATTAGGTGAAGCAGGTAGCTTAGTGGTTAAGAGCGTTGTGCCAGTAACCGAAAAAAATCTGTCGATGTGCCCTTGAGCAAGGCACTTAACCCTAATTGCTCCTGTAAGTCGCTCTGGATAAGAGCGTAGACTAAAATGTAAAATGTACACACACACACGCCTTTTATCTGTGTATAAAAACAACAGTGGACCCTTTTGGCTGGGATCCTATCCCCCACTTCCTAGGATTAGTGAGTTCGGTACACCTTGGCCTAAAGTATGTGCTGATGCCAGGACCCATTTGGAAAATAGGAGCCATAACCAGAGAGACAATACTTCACTCACTCCAGGGCGGCACTGATTTTGCCCCACGGTAACAAAAAATAGACATGAAATGTTTACAGACTTGGAGCAACGCTGGCTCTGACTGGAGAGGGAGAGAAAGACAAAAAAATAAAAAAAATAAAAGTACAAACTGGGAAGAATATACGCCATGGCACAGAAATACATGGAACGCCCCTCTCATGTAGTGAAAGGCTATCGTCTGCCTCGCTGAAGTAACACTTCCTTGTTACCATGCGAAGAGGCTAGATGCCCGTCAGCGCCATCACACCGGTAAACATCTCTGAAAGGGTGAGCAGAAAAAAGAGAAGGAAACTTCTTAGAGAAAGGTCACAGAGCTGTGATGGTGCTAGAGAAAAGTCACAGAGCTGTGATGGCGCTAGAGAAAGGTCACAGAGCTGTGATGGCGCTTGGAACAATGCTGCCTGCTTTTTCTCTCTCGCTCGCTCTCACACACCACACATGCACACACAGAGGACACAGCCCCTAAATATACAAACAGTGGAGACAGTGATAGTGGAGGGGGACTCGGAGCTCTGTCAGCCGAGACACACTTCAGAAGAGCAGAGAAGAAGGAGAAAGCCCCCGGCTATGACAGAGGATAATGCAACCGGCTGAAACACCCTCCCCTGATAATAAACTGAGAAGAAGAGACACTGTTGTTAATTGTTAAAGGTCGTTCCACCAATTCGTTGCCTTTTTTAGAAGTGTAAAAAAAACGAAAAAAAACTTGGTTTCACCTAATAACATTCTGTCATAAAGAGCACATATTCAACTTAATAAAAAACACGTTTTCCCATCTCAAGAGGTTATATCAGGCATTCGGTCTTCAATGAGGTCCGGAGGGCCGCACTGAAAATGTGTTATATTTCCTTGCCGTAGAAAATAGTCCTCTATCCATCGTTTTTGTTGTTTCTGATGCTTCCTGACTGTCAAGTGATTATTAACGAGCTGGACAGTCAATCTGTATGAATAAAGGTCCATTATTTCTACACACTTTCGATTTGGTTTTAGTCATTTAAAAGTATATTGAGTTTGTCCCCCTCCCCGCCCCCGTTTGACACCCCTGGGTTAAATAAAAAATGACTACAGTAAGTGCCTATTAAGTGCCAAATAAAGTTACAGGGTTGACCGTAATGGAGTTGACGATTTAATCTTAAATCCGCCATAAATCCTCTTGTGACAGGGGAAATGAAAGCTTGTGTACAATATGGAATGTTAATTGAATGGAAGCTTCACCCTTTTTGTATTTTATTGTTAAAACATTTCTAGCCTGTCTATCTATGGGTAACAGGGTTCAGGTGTTATGCCCGACCCACTCAGTTTTCCATCGCAAAACACCAGAAAATGGCCCAAAAGAGTAGAACCAGCTCACCTGCTTTTACACAATGATTTTACTATTAATGTTCAATGTTTCTTTTGAATGTTAAAAGGAATAGTCTCACCATAATAAAACAAGAGTTCAGTTCACGTGACAGGGTTGACCTTAAAATGAGGGACAGGCGTAAATGAATCACTAATCACATAAATGATCATCTTCGGAAATGACTTTGTCAAAGCAAAGTCACGTGAGTGGTTATTCGTATGTAGTGGCCATGTTGTTTGAGATGCTAACCTGGAAAATATTGTGTTGAAAGACCTTGGTCCACAGATGCTATATATTAAGTTTTGTGTAGATCGGTCATTCGGGGCCAGAATAGTCGCGTTTTAAGTGCATTTCACAAAATTCAAAATGGCGAACCTTATGGGTCCTTAAGGCAAATGTGTTCCTTGTGAGAAGAGGGACCTATGTACCGAATTTCATGACTTTAGGTCAAACGGGGTGAGGGGCATGACCTTTCAAAGTTTTCACTTTCAACTGCTTGTTATAGCACCAGCATCTGGCCAAATGGCATGGCATGAGAGGCTGTGGCCCATGGGCCTTTACCATCATGCCAAGTTTCACCCTCCTAGGCCTTACCATCACACAGGAATTAGGATTTTTCACAAAATCTGTGGAGAACCAGAATAAATAAAGCCAACAAATACAATAGGGTTTCACCCAGATTCGCTGCTTGAACCCGTAAATATAAAATGGACGCAAAAGGCACTCTTTTCGTGGAACGACTTTGCCTGAAGTCTACAGGGACAGCCCTCTTAGAAAGTCATAGTTTGGGGTTGACAATATAGATCCAGTATCAGATTTGTGATTGTCAATAGAGCGGCACTCAAAAGTAGGACAATATTGTAATTGTCCTCAATTGTGTACTGTTAATGTAGCCTAGTAAGTGAGGAATGAAAAGGCCATTGATTTTGATGTAATTTAATATGGCCACAAGAGGTCACTAGAGGTGGGTAATTGAGTGTTTCACTGTCAACCAGAGAGGATCCGCAGTGTTCTCAGAGTTGCCCAGTCTCCTCCAAAATAGTTTAACATGCGGTGCCATAAAGTCAGGCCAGTTGATGCAGACAGCCTGTCATGGTAGCAGCCCCTTCCTCCCACACCACCATTTCTCTTAAGGGATGGCCAGCCGTAGCATTGACATAAATTGGCATATCTATGGCGACAAATGCCCCTCAGAAGTTCCTATTTTCCACCTACCCACCTGCAGGAGACAAAGTGATGGCTGCCCCCTCGTGTGGCCGGATGACTCAACTGCAATCTGTTTCTGTTTTGGACAGAATGTTACAGAGGAGTCAGAAGAGGACATTTGGGATTATTCACCAACAAACATGGCAACTGTCCACATTACAGTGACACAATTATATCACATTCACCAACTGTTTGTTCATATTGTCTGACATAGCTAAGAGGTATCAATGAGTCTATCAAACCAGCAGTGATGCTATCAAATAATTATTTTAAAAGGATAAATGGAGGCCTTATGTGTTTGTGCGACAATCAAGATACCACTACTTTTTAAATCAACTTTTAGTTTGGTCTTTTCAATTCACACACACGTTTACCCCCAGTATAGCTGCTCTACTCTCCCACTAGCTTTCCGAATGTATATTTGATCGACAGCACTCTCCTTCTGCCATGGTGGGTATTTACTAGGGAAGTAATGCAGTACGTCACCTGACAGCAAAGTGCCCTGGACCCAGGCCATGAACAACAATAACAAACCATCTTTCATTTCCTGCGGGCTGGTGTGTTGGATACTTGAAACAAGTCCTCCACATAGTCAACTCTTGTTTCTTTAAGAGCAGCGGGAGACCCTAGTTCTTCCCAGAGAACACTGAGGGACATGCTCTTAACATTTAGCCTTTGAGGAGGGGAACAGACGATTTCAGATACTT
This sequence comes from Coregonus clupeaformis, assembly GCF_020615455.1. Classification (NCBI taxonomy): domain Eukaryota; kingdom Metazoa; phylum Chordata; class Actinopteri; order Salmoniformes; family Salmonidae; genus Coregonus; species Coregonus clupeaformis. The sequence continues at coordinate 245,707 of NW_025533543.1, forward strand.
TAAGGATGATTTGTTCAAACTACCCTTTGGGTACGTCCCAAATGGCACCCTATATAGTGCACTGGACCATAGGGCTCTGGTCAACAGTAATGCAAAGGGAATAGGGTGCCATTTGGGAAGAAGACATTGTGGCACGTTTCCTACCCAAAGTTATTCTGCTTGCTGGATGTCCTGGGAAATGAGTTGTAAAAGTGTCCAAAAGTGTTGTAAGTTTAACAGGAACATGGCAAAAGTCCATGAACATTTTGTTATAAAGATTATCTCTACTTCAACAATTCTTTAAAGTATGGCATGTTTTGGTTTTGATGTAACTTGGAAATGTTAACGGTTGACATAGGCGCATGGCTACAGTACAAACTATTAAAGCACTGAGAGGAACTAGCTGTATAAGGATACTTTGGTTAACATCACCTTCAGCTATTCTTACACATGCACTTATGTCAACATTTAGTAGGCCTACAACTTGGGAAGTTTCATATATTATGGAGCACTCCATTTTACTATTAGTGCATTCCTCTTAAGATAGCTAGGTGAGGGGGGCCAGGGGCGCCTTGGGGTTTATTTAAGATACTCTTTGAAGGGGGAGCTTGTTCCACCATTGGAGTGCCAGGACAGAGAAGAGCTTTGACTGGGCAGAGTGGGAGGTGACCCCTGTAGAGGTTGGAGGGCCAAGAGACCAGAGTTGGCAGAGCGGAGTGCTCGGGTTGGGGCGTAGGGTTTGAGCATAGCCTGAAGGTAGGGAGGGGCAGTTCCCCTTGCAGGTCCGTAGGCAAGGACCAGGGTCTTGAAGTGGATGCGAGCTTCGACTGGAAGCTAGTGGAGTAGGCGGAGGACGGGGTGACATGGGAGAACTTGGGGAGGGTGAAATCCAGGCAGGCTGCGGCGTTCTGGATAAGTTGCAAGGGTTTGATGGCACAAGCATCACCTTTTACTACCCCTTTATCGATCTCACAACCTACAGTACATGCAAAACGGACAGAAACAGCCTCTGACAACAATCCAGGGAGTATCTAGTCTAGTTACCTCTGAGTCAGTCTGTAGAGACCCAGATTGATTCAACACAGTGTGACTGAATCAATAAACCTTGAATAGCTCTTTAAAAAGGGGAAATCTGGGATTGGTACATCCATTTTTTGTTACTGTTAATTCAATGATATATAGTCATTGACTCTTTAAGAATATAACTTATAAATGCCTCAACTTATAAATTACCTCAGTTCAACTGTCGTACCCCATCCCTCAACTGTTTACCAAAAAAAGTGGCGTAGTGTCTTTGTTGTTATTTGAATCCCAGATTGCCCCTTAAAAATCAAAAAGAGCTCTTGGGATGGTGGAGGGTGAACTGAACAGAGAGACGGGCGAGAGCATGGGTACACAGAAAGCACTGCTTTATTGACTACACTGGTCAACCACACCATAGTGCCGGGGGAGGATGGGGGGACAGGGATAGGTGGGGAGGTCATAGTGGGCGCAGCCGTCTTTAAGGCAACACAAACAGCATGCAGATACAGTCACATGGAACATCATATTGCTTTTTAACGTTTTGCTTAACATTGAAAGTGTACAAAAAGGAAAAAATAGTTTTTTGCACTAATGAAAAATACATTTTTTGTTTTTCCTCCTACAAAGAAGATTCTAATACAAGAAAATAAATATTGCAAAAAAGCCAAAAAATAATTTAAAATAGCTCTTCTTTTTAATATATGTTCAATATTTCTCTTTGCTATTAACAAATGGCACAACATTCTTTGAAACAAAGAATACAGAAGGATAAACTCCTGCAACATTCATATTATCGTATTGTAGAACTGATGCAGATCGAGCCAAATTGGGTGAGGTTAATTGTATACGGCAGCAGAGATTTCAGCGCCTTTTAAGGACAAATAAGACAGGCACGTGGTGGAGGGAGGAGGAACCATGTCAGAGTCTGCTTTGATAAGAGAGATCATGGACTCCTATCAAAATGATGCATGTGACCATTAGGAAATACAGGATAGGCATATAGGCTGCTTTACAGGCTGCCCGATTCTGATATTCTTTTCACTAATTGGTCTTTTGACCAATCAGATCAGCTCTGATGTGATTGGTCAAAAGACCAATTAATGGACAAAATATCAGAATTGGGCTGCCTGTGCAAGTCTACGTCCCAAATGGCACCCTATTCCCTACATAGTGCACTACTTTTGACCACAACCCTATGGGCTCTGGTCAAAAGTAGTGCACTAAATAGGGAATTGGGTGCCATTTGGGATGTAGCTGAATTTGGAGGCAGCAAAGTGCTGCCAGATCAACTACAGAAACAAAACCTGCTAAGTATCAGAGCTTGACTCGGTTGCAGAGACACTAACGGTAAACTAGCCCAACCTTAGGAGGAGCAGCTATGGTTATGGATAAACCTTACCTCCTGGAAATGGATTCATAAGTGGATTCATACAAGTCACGGATCGAAAGTCGCAAACAAACAACATGGGAGCAAGTTGTTTGAACTGTGGAACGTGAACATTTTGAAATGTTATTGAATTTAATGAGAGGAACACATTCTGTGACCTGCTGGTCATAAATAGCTTGAGTGCATCCCAAATGGCACCCTATTTCCTTCATAGTGCACTCCTTTTGACCAGGGCTGTAGGTACTATAAAAGGGAATAGGATGCCATTTGAGATGCAACCGCTGTGTTGCCAGAGAGCAGCGGTTAGATCCCTGTGAGTGTTCTCCATGGAGGAAGTGAGAGAACAAAAGGTCTCTCCCAGGCTTCAGCTGCACGCTGATCAGCTCACTTGGGAGCCGGCCTGACCATTCTAGCTTCAATTAGCCCAGACACACACACACACACACACACAGATACAAGAACACACACACACACACACACAAGAACGCTTGCACACACACACAGATACACACTCGTGATTCAACAGACACAGACAAAAATGCACGCACACACAAGCATTGACTCGGACAGACACAAAAACAAACACAAACTCACTACTGGCTATGCAGTTCCCACTATTTGTGTTATCAAATCAATTTCTCTCTGGTTCTGCATATAAAACAAAACCAGAGAAAGTAAATAATCCTAGCTCCAGTGAAAACAGATAAGTGTTTGCACTTTACGTTTGTGAGCCACACAGAGGGAGGGACAGCGAGAGGGAGACCGAGAGAGCGGGACGGGTGCTGTTTAGATTGCCTGCCTGTTAAGTTGACTGTGGACAGGGTGCAAACACTACGAGGAAAGAACAAACTGTCCTCTCTCTCCCTCTCTCTCTCTCTCTCTCTCTCTCTCTCTCCCCCCTCCACCAGTGTTTCCCTCTCGTTCTCTCTCCGTCTCGATCTTTCGCTCTTCTGCCCAGAGCGGCAGCAGTGACAAACGCTCTCTCCATTATACAACACATGCACGTCATTATTTGTCCTTAAAGCTTCTTCCTTTGACCCGCCTGTGCTTCAAAACAATGAAGGAGCTGAGGCGGGCCGGCGGAACACTGAAGCAGGGGAGGGGAGTGAGACAGAGCACTGGTCTGTGGGGTGGGTGTTGGATTGGAACCATACTTCCCAGTGTGGAAGCAGTCAGTCGACGGTCGGAGAAGCGCTAGTAAGGAAGCAGTCGGTCTGATTATGAGTCAGCATTCTAGTTATATGAGCCGCGGCTGAAGCGTTACAAAACAGCTTGCAAAGGCTTTTAACACAGAAACAAAAAAGGTCTCTAGGACAGTATTATACATTATTGTTGGTGCATAAAAAACCAGATAGGTAAACGGCAGTCAAACTACTACAGCTTTGAACCAGTTCCCTAAGGGAGAAAGCAGCTAACACAGAAGAGGAGATCCTTTTCAATGATGTTGTCGTTGTGTTCTGTTTGTGTGCTGATGGCCTTTTCACGCTACAGACAACAACAACAACAACAACAACAACAGCAGCAGCAGCAGTTCCTGGGTGGTACGGAGACAGCACTAGGACATTCATCAACAGCTACACCAAAGCAGCATTTCTCAACCCAATTCCAGGGGACCCACCGTCGGAATGCACGTTTTGTTCGGAATGCACGTTTTGTTCTAGCACTAACACACCCTATTCAACTGATCATCAATTTGATTAGCTGAATAAGGTGTTTTAGTGTAGGGCTGGAATAAAACATGCAAACCCTGTGGGTCCTCAGGAATGGTGCAAAGAAACCCTGATCGAGGAGGATAATACCATCCATCCATACTCTGTAGGATAATATAGGATAATACCATCCATCCATACTCTGTAGGATAATATAGGACAATACCATCCATCCATACTCTGTAGGATAATACAGGATAATACCATCCATCCATCCTCTGTAGGATAATACAGGATAATACCATCCATCCATACTCTGTAGGATAATACAGGATAATACCATCCATCCATGAATCTATACTTTGTATGAAAAGTGCTGTCACCTGCTGCCTGCTGGACCGAATCACCTCACTAAAACTCCAGCCTACTGTTTCTGAAAAGAAGCGGTGGAAGAGGGTGTAGATGCCCCACTCCAATAATAATAACCTGTTTTCTACTACGTTGGGGGCCGTACATGAAGGGGCCCGTCTAAAACACAGTCTAGTCTAAATCTGTGTATATATTGAATATTGAAACCAAGTTTACATTTCATTGTCTTAGCAACAAGTAAACGGTTAGGTGGTGGGGGGGATTCTGTGGGGTTACTACAGTGCTAACCCCGACGACCTATCTGCAGACAACGATGAGTATTGTTGTTCTTATTGTAGAATAAGAATTAATAGAACGTGCTACTAATTCTGTTTCTATGGTTGTAATGGTCTGTCTCCAAGGGTTACGGTGGATGGAAAGGAATTGGCCAAAGGAAGGAGCCAGACTGGCTGTAGACACAGACAGACAGTGTCACCTGACCAATACGCTGCTTTAGGAAGTTACATCCTGAATCCTTGTGTCCCCTCTGGGACAGGAAAACAAACATAAAAAACGAGTCATCTTCTACATTACAACCCTGTTATACCAGCGCTGGGGGTGTCAGTGGGCTCAACCATCAGCCACCCACCCTCACATGGTTCAGCAGCATTCAACTCTCTCCAGGTTGGGGGGAGGGGGACTTCGGCTACTCCATCCAGAGTAGGTCAGTGGCACAGAGGGCCAGTACGTAACACCCCTGTGGGAGCAGGGAATGGGAGAGTCCAAGGTGGAATAGTGGCGGGTGTTAGGACGCCCCTTTAAAGGCTGAGTCACATCATGCCATGCTAGCGCAGGCCTGAGCAATGCACAACTCCCAAGTGAGGCTGCGTCGCAAATGGCACCCTATGCACTATATAGGGAATAGGGTGCTATTTGGGACGCACCCAGAGTAAGTGCATTGTGCCCTGTCTGTTTACACACTGTTCTTTGGCATCATCAACTCAGGAGACAGCCAGGTGGGTAGTAGTAGCAGTTGTGTACTGACTGAGACAGGAGAAAAGCTCTCAGCACAGTAGTAGTCAGAGTTTAAACAGTGAGCTTTGCCAAAGGAATCTTTTCTATACATACATATATGTATAAAAAAGCCTGTATATGGTATAATATATTTACGGATTAACTTTGATTTCAATACATTTTCAATCCTTCTTCGTCGCCTTCAAATTTTTTTAAACCCTGAGAAAATACTGTGGACCGCTTTAAGTATAAAATACAACTCTGAGACGAAAAAACATACATTTTCAAAGAACTCAAAAAAGTCGTCAGAATCCAGGACTCTGTACTGTAGCTGATTATACCATTCGTCTGACTGGAGCAACAATGACTCCAGAAGTTGCTTTGTTGGGGCAGCACTTTGCACAAATATGATAGAACTGTGTGGCTTTGCATGCGGTTGGGTTGATTAATGGCAAAAGCTGCATTACATTTTTTAGGCACTACAATTAAGATCGGAGAAGCCCTCTGTTTCAGTACGCTTGATGGCCAATACAACAGATTTTCATTTTTTGATTGTAACAAATCAGATTATAGAAGTGATTGATTGATAAACTCATTTTTGGGGGAGCGACAGAAGGCACACGATTCGTAAAATACTGTTTCTCCAATGATTCAGACCCAAAAGGAAGATGAGGAGGAGTCAGTGAAGAGTTGACGTAATTCTCAAACAGTATGTTTCAACAACGGCTGGATGCAGACAGAGTGGTTTTGAGTTTGTGTAATGTGTGTGTGTGTGTGTAATGTGTTTGGTGTGTATGTGTGAAAGAGTGTGTGTGTTTATGCGCAATGTTTGTGTTACAGCTCCTGTTAGCTATTTGTGCTTTTAATGGCTAATATTTGTGTGATATTTTCTGTATATTTCTCAGAATGGTACTTAACTGAAAGGCTTTTTAAACATCATATCCCAGGGATCGCCTCATGGGATCCATCTTACGTCAAGAGAAAGGAAGAGATTCACCTGAACCAGCTTATAATGCCCACAAAGTATTCACCCCAATTCTAGCGGCTAGGTACCACTAACCACACACCGCTAGAAAGGGTTGATGTTTACAACCATGTTATACTTCAAAATAAAACCTAAATGTAACATTGTCCAAATTCCATTTCCTCTTTGTCTTCTTACATCATCATACAGCATTTGTTACTTTAACAAGCCCTACTAACATCTAGGGTCTCGTTGTGTATGTAGCTATCTGACTAACAGCTACATTCAAATCCCCAGAACAGAGCAAATAGACTGATTTATGACTAGTGAAGTACAGAGATTTGGTTGGTTAAAGCGATCTAGAGAGAAAAGAACTGCATGTATAATATCAAGAGCACAGACGGACAGACAGACAGTAGCCATGGTAGCGGGAGCTGGGATGGAGCTCCGGTCAGTCTGAGAAATCAGTGTGTCTTCTGGACGATGGTGTGTGTGTATGTGTATGTGTGTGTGCGCTTCTCCGTTTTCTTCTACAACGCTAGCACGCTCCTCCTCAGCAGGTCCTCGCTCCCAGAATGCAACTGGGCCAAGCGGAGCTTGCGGCCGCTGGAGCGCGTGTCCGAGTCGCTCTGCTCGGCGTCAGAGAAGTAGCCATCCGTCTCGGGGTCCAGCAGCGATGACGATGACGTCTCCTTCACTGGGTGGGTGTCCCTCTCTCTCTCCCTATCCAGGGGGCGCTCCACCATCTCCTTCACCCCTCCACCCCCACCCTTCCCCCTGGACTTACCCTGCCGGGGCAGGCGGAGGCGCAGGGCCGTGCGGTGACCGGGACCCGCACCTGACCTCCCCTTAGGCACTGTCCCGGGACTACTGCAGGGCTGTGGGGGGGAGCAGGAGGCCAGAGGTGGCGTGGGGGCGGATGCTGCCCCTGTACCAGTGAGGCTGTCCCAGGGGCCGCGCTCCTCCGAGATGTGACAGGAGTCCATTTTGGAGGTGGGTGGCTGCGGCGGCGGGTCCAGCGGCGCTTCAGTGCTCCTGGTCTGGGGGTGGTGGTGATGGTGGTGGAGGGCCTTGGAGCCCCGGGACCTCTCCCCTCTATGGGTCCCATGGCCTGGCCTCTCATCTGCCAGCAGAGGCCCCTTGGCTGTGGCAGCAGCAGGGGGGCTGACAGCGGTGGCAGAAGGCGGGGTGGTTGCTGCGGCGGTGTTGGTGGTGGAGTGTTGGCCCCGGGCTCTGGGCTTGCCCCGGGTCTTGCGGCCCAGCTGAGGGGTCTTCCAGGTGGACTTCATGGAGTGGTCCATCATGAGGCTGAGCAGGCTCTCCTCTCCCTGCAGCAGCTGGTCAGACAGCAGGCTGGCCGTCTTGTCACGGTGCTGCCCGGCGTCCAGGGCCCACTGGCTCAGCATGTCGTCAGCCGTGATCTGCACCGACTGGGCCAGCCAGCTGTCAAACAGGGAGTTGTCCAGAGGGAAGGTCTTGGGGAAACCTGGGGGAGAGATGGACAGGGGACAGGTGAGAGGACCACACTCTAGAGCGAGGGTGTCAAACTCAATTCTAGGAGGGCCATGTGTCTGCAGGTTTTTGTTATTTCCTTTCAATTCGTGCCCAATTAAGACCTAGACAACCAGGTAAAGGGGAGTTCTTAATTAATCTTTGACCTTAATTGATCACTTAAGTACAAGTGAGGACTGAAAACCTGCAGACACACGGCACTCCAGGAATTGAATTTGACACCCTTGTTATAGAGATTATTCTTATATCTCATGAATGTCAGTGGGAGGTTAGTAGGATCAACTGTTCCGTCCAAAACAAGCCTTCTGGGAGGAAGTCTGGAACAACCTTGAAAACATAGGAAGACAAAGCGTAGGACTGGGTGACAAAGTATAGTCCGGGGGCTTTGTGGTCTAAGTGCTGATGCTAAACCTGACCAGACTTTCCTTCACTAAATCAATAATGAATGTAAAACCATTTAACAGGCGGTATATGTGTGCATCCCAAATGGCAACCTATTCCCTATATAGTGCACTACTTTTAACCAGAGCCCTATGGGCCCTGGTCTAAAGTAGTGCAGTACATAGGGAAAAGGGTGCCATTTGGGACTTACCCTATCAACCCACTTCCTGTGTGAGTTTAAACAATGCATTAGCCCCGTTCTGCGTCTGTCTGTCTGTCTGTACTTTGTCACCACCACCACCAGGGACTTTCACTGTCAAACGCAGCTTTTGGAGACAATGCATGCTGTGTGTGTATATAATTAGGAGATTTGCATGCCTCCTTGTCTGTCATTATGGCCCAGAGTTGGCTGCCAGAGCCTCTCTGCAGCTCGGGAACATCGATTCTCACAGAAAATAGAGGGAAGGAGGGAGAGCCCCTATTGTAGTGCACTACTTTGACCAGGGCCCATAGGGTTCTGGTCAAAGTAGTGCACTATATAGGCCAGGGATAGGGTGCCATTCAGGACACCCCTATAGCTCCATCCACTACCCCTATTCCAATCCCATGAAGTCCCTCTCCCACGGTCTGGGAGATGCTGTTCGGCATCAGGGACAGCAAGCTGGGTAACACCCTCCACTCCCCCAACCCTGCCCCTAAACTAGAAACACACTGGGTCCTGTCAACCCAAAATATCATGAGCCACTGTTGACAAATGATTTCACACACCTACACGCACACCTGCCAACAAACAGAGCTTGAACGCGCACACACATACATAAGCCTCATTTTAAGGTAGACCTGCTGAAAATACACTTAAACCCTATAGGTGTGTTGTTGTTTGAATGAGCTACAATAACCTCCTTAAATGTGTGTCTCTGTCTGGTGATGAGTAAGGCGCTGGCTGGCATAGGGAGAGAGTATTAGCAGTGGAGAGAGTATTAGCAGAGTATTAGCAGCCTGCCTGCACTGTTTAATGAGATTAAGATCCTACTTAGAATAGCATTTTTAATCACAGTCATTAACAAAGAAGGCTAATTCCACCACAGCCCCTATGGAAGTATGGGAGGAACACAACCGAAGAGAGGAGGCAGGGAGGGATAGAGGGAGGAGAGGAGGCAGGGAGGGAGGGATGGAGGGAGGAGAGGAGGCAGGGAGGGAGGGATAGAGGGAGGAGAGGAGGCAGGGAGGGAGGGATAGAGGGAGGAGAGGAGGCAGGGAGGGAGGGATGGAGGGAGGAGAGGAGGCAGGGAGGGAGGGATAGAGGGAGGAGAGGAGGCAGGGAGGGAGGGATAGAGGGAGGAGAGGAGGCAGGGAGGGAGGGATAGAGGGAGGAGAGGAGGCAGGGAGGGAGGGATGGAGGGAGGAGAGGAGGCAGGAGGGAGGGATAGAGGGAGGAGAGGAGGCAGGGAGGGAGGGATAGAGGGAGGAGAGGAGGCAGGGAGGGAGGGATAGAGGGAGGAGAGGAGGCAGGGAGGGAGGGATAGAGGGAGGAGAGGAGGCAGGGAGGGAGGGATAGAGGGAGGAGAGGAGGCAGGGAGGGAGGGATAGGGGAGGAGAGGAGGCAGGGAGGGAGGGATAGAGGGAGGAGAGGAGGCAGGGAGGGAGGGATAGAGGGAGGAGAGGAGGCAGGGAGGGAGGGATAGAGGGAGGAGAGGAGGCAGGGAGGGAGGGATAGAGGGAGGAGAGGAGGCAGGGAGGGAGGGATAGAGGGAGGAGAGGAGGCAGGAAGGGAGGGATAGAGGGAGGAGAGGAGGCAGGGAGGGAGGGATAGAGGGAGGAGAGGAGGCAGGGAGGGAGGGATAGAGGGAGGAGAGGAGGCAGGGAGGGAGGGATAGAGGGAGGAGAGGAGGCAGGGAGGGAGGGATAGAGGGAGGAGAGGAGGCAGGGAGGGAGGGATAGAGGGAGGAGAGGAGGCAGGGAGGGAGGGATAGAGGGAGGAGAGGAGGCAGGGAGGGAGGGATAGAGGGAGGAGAGGAGGCAGGGAGGGAGGGATAGAGGGAGGAGAGGAGGCAGGGAGGGAGGGATAGAGGGAGGAGAGGAGGCAGGGAGGGAGGGATGGAGGGAGGAGAGGAGGCAGGGAGGGAGGGATAGAGGGAGGAGAGGAGGCAGGGAGGGAGGGATAGAGGGAGGAGAGGAGGCAGGGAGGGAGGGATAGAGGGAGGAGAGGAGGCAGGGAGGGAGGGATGGAGGGAGGAGAGGAGGCAGGGATAGAGGGAGGAGAGGAGGCAGGGAGGGAGGGATGGAGGGAGGAGAGGAGGCAGGGAGGGAGGGATAGAGGGAGGAGAGGAGGCAGGGAGGGAGGGATAGAGGGAGGAGAGGAGGCAGGGAGGAGGGATAGAGGGAGGAGAGGAGGCAGGGAGGGAGGGATAGAGGGAGGAGAGGAGGCAGGGAGGGAGGGATAGGGGAGGAGAGGAGGCAGGGAGGGAGGGATAGAGGGAGGAGAGGAGGCAGGGAGGGAGGGATAGAGGGAGGAGAGGAGGCAGGGAGGGAGGGATAGAGGGAGGAGAGGAGGCAGGGAGGGAGGGATAGAGGGAGGAGAGGAGGCAGGGAGGGAGGGATAGAGGGAGGAGAGGAGGCAGGGAGGGAGGGAGAGGGAGGAGAGGAGGCAGGGAGGGAGGGATAGAGGGAGGAGAGGAGGCAGGGAGGGAGGGATAGAGGGAGGAGAGGAGGCAGGGAGGGAGGGATAGAGGGAGGAGAGGAGGCAGGGAGGGAGGGATAGAGGGAGGAGAGGAGGCAGGGAGGGAGGGATAGAGGGAGGAGAGGAGGCAGGGAGGGAGGGATAGAGGGAGGAGAGGAGGCAGGGAGGGAGGGATAGAGGGAGGAGAGGAGGCAGGGAGGGAGGGATAGAGGGAGGAGAGGAGGCAGGGAGGGAGGGATAGAGGGAGGAGAGGAGGCAGGGAGGGAGGGATAGAGGGAGGAGAGGAGGCAGGGAGGGAGGGATGGAGGGAGGAGAGGAGGCAGGGAGGGAGGGATAGAGGGAGGAGAGGAGGCAGGGAGGGAGGGATGGAGGGAGGAGAGGAGGCAGGGAGGGAGGGATAGAGGGAGGAGAGGAGGCAGGGAGGGAGGGATAGAGGGAGGAGAGGAGGCAGGGAGGGAGGGATAGAGGGAGGAGAGGAGGCAGGGAGGGAGGGATAGAGGGAGGAGAGGAGGCAGGGAGGGAGGGATAGAGGGAGGAGAGGAGGCAGGGAGGGAGGGATGGAGGGAGGAGAGGAGGCAGGGAGGGAGGGATAGAGGGAGGAGAGGAGGCAGGGAGGGAGGGATAGAGGGAGGAGAGGAGGCAGGGAGGGAGGGATAGAGGGAGGAGAGGAGGCAGGGAGGGAGGGATGGAGGGAGGAGAGGAGGCAGGGAGGGAGGGATAGAGGGAGGAGAGGAGGCAGGGAGGGAGGGATGGAGGGAGGAGAGGAGGCAGGGAGGGAGGGATAGAGGGAGGAGAGGAGGCAGGGAGGGAGGGATAGAGGGAGGAGAGGAGGCAGGGAGGATCAACTTGAGAGATGCTCTCTGCTGGGCATGTCAACATTTTAGCACAGAGACACGGAGGGAGGGAGGTAGGGGTGGGGAGGCAGGGAGAGAAGATTGGGGGGAAAAGTAGATTTTGTTTTCCAAACTGAGATGATAGTCAGTATACCTTACCTCCCACTACCATCTACTCTACTGTACCGGATTCCTATAGACCACATAATGAGATTCACAGGACAAAGAGGTGCCAAGAGGTCACACCAACACGACCCTCAACATTCCTGACCAAGTCATCACCTGTTAGATCCTCCTGTTAGCCAACTCCCTAAGGCTACGGCCACACTCAGACGCATGAACACGGATCAAATCGTACATGACCTATATCAATGTCCGTTTTTTTGTCTGTCAAAAGTACAACTAAAGTCAAGTATTGTCGGACGAGTTGCATATGTAAAAAGACAGACCGTTTGTGTGTTTTTGTTGGACAATGCATCCCCGTTGTCATTTAACTGGCAACGGATGACTCCTATTGAAAAAGTATTGGGTCCATCCGAAACTCTTAATCTGGCAATCCGAAATGGCACAGTACTGCACTAAATAGATAGTAGGGAGCCATTTGGGATGCTGCCTCTATCTTCCCCTCTCCTCTAGCCAGTCACCCCCTCCTTCCTAAAGCCCTGTGCCCACCAGGAGGTCAGCAGGAGCTGCTGGGATTGGGTCAGCACACCCAGGCCAGCAGTTTCCATGACACAGCAACAGCACCAGCGCCTCTGCTGGAGACAGGAGACTAGAGAGGGGAGGAGGGAGGTGTGGAGGGAATGAGAGGAGGGATGGAGGGGTGGTGGAACAGAGAGAAGGGGAGGAAGGGGGGAACAGAAAGGGAGGGAAGGAGCAGAGTTGGAAGAGAGAGAAAGGAGGGCGGGGGCTGGTCGTGACCCACTCTGCCCCACCTCTCCTCCTCATCTCCAACCCACCCTGCTGCGCATGTCTGCTGGCTGCAGCCGCTCCTCTCCTCCTCCCCTCTCCTGGCTCTGCTCCTTGGACCCGGTGAAAGCAGCCCTGGGGCCTAGGCTGCTGCGGTATGGTAGCAGCCCACGCTAGGCTAGGCGAGGCCTAGTAGGGCTAGGAATGCGCTGGCTGAGACAGGGCTAGACCTACGCTAGGTAGGGCCAGGGAGGGAGGTAGGCTAAGCTAGGCTAGGCTAGGTAGGGCCAGGGAGGGAGGTAGGCTAAGCTAGGCTAGGCTAGGTAGGGCCAGGGAGGGAGGTAGGCTAAGCTAGGCTAGGCTAGGCAGGGCCAGGAATGCACTGGCTGGGGCAGAGTCAGACTTGTGTTTGTGCAGGCCACGCTACAGTGTGCCAATTGTTCTCAGGTGCCAACTGTCGCCCTGACAACCCTGCATACGCACAGAGCGAGGGAAAGGGAGAGGGAAAGAGAGGGGAGTGAGCAGTGAGAGTCAGAAAGAGAGAGCACTGTAAACTCGATGCCTGAAGAACTTAGAGGCAGAAACACAAATTAAGTGTTAAAATGATGCCCAAAGTATCAGTCTGGGGAGAGAGAGTTATTATCCAGCACTCTCAATATCAACACCCAGAAGGTCTTCCAGTCTATTTCACCACTATAACACTCAGAGGTACTCTACTCCACTCTGTCTGCCACCCAGGGGTCACGTTACAACAGGCTTATCACGGTGGCCAGATGCCAGGATCCATCTGCATACCAAATGGCACCCTATTCCCATAGGGCTCTGGTCAAAAAGTAGTGCACTATATAGAGAAAAGGGTGCAATTTGAGACTCTGCCAGCCTCTGTCCTGCTGCCTTATCAGGAAATGCTTTCCCCTGCCCTCTGACCCCCTGGGTTATCCTGTTCCATAAAGGAAGGTCACACACTAAAGCCTGGGGATTTAAGAGAGCAGCTCTGCCTTAGCAGGGGGCACGCACCACAACGCACCCATGGCGCTCAGAAAGAACAGGCGGCGGGCAGGGATACTGGACCCACACCATGACAATTCCGCCGGGCTTTAAGGTTGAACCTCTACCCCTTTTACCATGAAAATACTATTGACATTGTTTTTAATGTACACCTGAGAAGGTACACATGCACGAAGCCAGACAAACATATGTGTTTCCATGGCTATAGTTGGGACTCCTCTCAGTAACTCTCTGCCAGACCTTATCTGATCTGGCATCGCCAAGGACTCAAATGGCATCTCTCAATGACACAGTTTATCACACCAGCCAACAGGAGAGTGCAAACAGTGTCTGGGAAGAACAATAGAGGAGGATATAATACCGGTAGTACTCCATCATCCATTTCTGTTGAGAAACAACACACACACACACACATTTGGGGTTAATTGCTTAAAGGTAGAGTTGGAGTGTATGTCAACCTGATCCTACATAGTACACAGTCAGCCCTGTGAGTCGTCAGAGCACTACTGAGCAGTCTGACAGAGAGCAGATGTCCTCAAAACACACACGATCAGGTAGGCAGAGTAGATAACATCTGATGAATCAGTCAGGCAGAGAGAAAAAAAACAAAAAAAAAACAGTGCTCTGTTACTGTTCTGTTATCACAACACTGTGTAGCATTGATATAACTGTGAAGGACAGTCAGGAAGAAACCACTGCTAGCCACTGTTAAACTTGTTATTTACCTTAACCTAAAGGTCAGCGCTCTGCCTACTGTGTGTTTTGCTACAGGTAGAACCGAATCTGAAGGCTGAAGTGTGTGTTTGCAGTACCGAAGCACTGCTGATAATGTAACAATAGGTTCCCCTATGTGATAGGAATCAAACATAGGTTCCCTCATGCAAGTCCTTCGCTAGGTCCACCTGTGTACTGGTTTTGGAGTGGTTAACATAATGAAAAGCTGAAAGTGAAGTATAAGGATCGGCATTGGGAAGCACTGGTCCTACGGGAGCTCTTAGAGACATAGGCTCTGTGGACACATGTGGGACATGATTCTTCTTTGGTACTGTTACCAAGGCTCCGGTCATAAAGGCTCCTCCTGTCATGACCATATGTTGGTCCTCAGCTCCACTAAAGGGGCCAAGCCACTCACGTCACATCAGCGGGTTAGTCATGTCTGCTAAAGAAAGGCATTGACCCAGAAAGTTAAATATTACAGGATAACCACAGACATAAACATTGGCTAACCGTTTCCTAGTCGACTCCCTGTTAACGGTTCTACAGATTGACTGGGGTTGAAGGATGCTTCTAGTTGAGTATGTGCAACTGTGGAAAGACTTTCCCCCTGAATGATGATACTGTAAGCATCTTCATCATGATCATCAGCTGGGGAGAGTTTGGATTAACCGAAATGTTGGTTATTTTTCGGTTATTAAACAACTAATTGACCGACGTCAGTTCAATTATTTGAATTCCATTTAGTTCAGTTTTCTTCTAAGCTCAATGCGCACATTGCAGTTTCCCTAGAGATAAATCAGATCCAGCCTGAACTGTGCGATGTAGTAGTTTCCAACAGGACAATATTCTACATAGTTTAGCGTATAAAATGTTGTAATTAACTACAATGACCATAATCCATTGCGCATCTACTTGTCCGGTCTGTGTTTCTTTTACGCCTGCTACTAAAGAGAGAAGAATGCAGGATCGTGAGGTGATACAGAGAGCAGCTGTTGCTTCGCAAGGTATCTCTACCTGAAAAACATTATCTAAATGACTGATAGCTGTTATTCAGCAGTCATAAAACTATGCCTTATTTACTACTGAAATAGTGATTTTGTCAGACAGCACAAGCAGCAGCTCTATAGAGATGAGATGACTTGGAATGGAATAATACAATTTAAAAAAATACAATATACACCAACTGAAATATTTTATTAAAGTAAAGTAAAGTGAATAACTGATGGTTAATAAGTGATGCGCAGTAATGGGCAGTCACTACCATCATGGGACTTTTATTAATTGTTTTATTCTGTGTTACAGCATTCAACCGACATAATGGAAACCTAAAACCGTGCTTATTTTTTATGAATCGAACCGAAACAACTTCAAAAAGCACTAATCGCTCAGCACTAACACTGATATATTCTCCAGAGATGGTATCCACAGAGGAGACCTAGGCTGCATCCTGATTCTCCACACTTCGCCCAAAGTGTGCACTTGCACACTCCCAGTCATTGATTTGAATGCTTTGGATTGGTGTAAGCATTGGCTTTCCAACATTGTTAAATCCATGACAGGGAGTCTGCAAGTGCACACTTCAGAAGAAGGGTGGTGAATCGGCACTCAGATCTAGATGGTGCGAGTCTGGACAAGTCTGGGGAGATGTGATAGCAACTCAGGGGGGAGTGGGTGTTATATACGTCATCAACTCAACTGGAAACTCACACCGCATACACAAACCCCTTTGTGGTGTGGCAGACATACCTAGCTGTTTGAGGAGGGAGCCGTTGTCAGACTTCCACCTCTCTTTCTTCTTCTCCGGACTGCTTTTCCGCCGCTCCTTCCCCTTCTCCTTCACCCCGTTCTGTCTTCCCTTATGGCCCTTCATGGTTTTCTCTGCAGAGGAAATAGAGCAACATTGAAGTGGAGCCAGCCATGCATGAAGTCAGGGAGAAGCAGACGCAAGACTGGGATATTTTCTCTCATGAGAGAGTAGATCAACTACTGTTTTTCTACTGATTGGCTGTACCCTTGGGGACATACTGTGTGTGTCCCAAATGGCACCCTATTCCCTATATTGTGCAAGGCTGCAGTCAAAAGTATTGCACTATATAGGGAATAGGGTGCCATTTGGAACACATATGGTGTGCAGCAGTTAAATACGGTTGCATAATGTATACACAGTCAAATACTGAGTAGGCTATATACAGTGAGGGAAAAAAGTATTTGATCCCCTGCTGATTTTGTACGTTTGCCCACTGACAAAGACATGATCAGTATATAATTTTAATGGTAGGTTTATTTGAACAGTGAGAGACAGAATAACAACAAAAAAATCCAGAAAAACGCATGTCAAAAATGTTATGAATTGATTTGCATTTTAATGAGGGAAATAAGTATTTGACCCCTCTGCAAAACATGACTTACTACTTGGTGGCAAAACCCTTGTTGGCAATCACAGAGGTCAGACGTTTCTTGTAGTTGGCCACCAGGTTTGCACACATCTCAGGAGGGATTTTGTCCCACTCCTCTTTGCAGATCTTCTCCAAGTCATTAAGGTTTCGAGCCTGACGTTTGGCAACTCGAACCTTCAGCTCCCTCCACAGATTTTCTATGGGATTAAGGTCTGGAGACTGGCTAGGCCACTCCAGGACCTTAATGTGCTTCTTCTTGAGCCACTCCTTTGCTGCCTTGGCCGTGTGTTTTGGGTCATTGTCATGCTGGAATACCCATCCACGACCCCTTTTCAATGCCCTGGCTGAGGGAAGGAGGTTCTCACCCAAGAATTGACGGTACATGGCCCTGTCCATCATCCCTTTGATGCGGTGAAGTTGTCCTGTCCCCTTAGCAGAAAAACACCCCCAAAGCATAATGTTTCCACCTCCATGTTTGACGGTGGAGATGGTGTTCTTGGGGTCATAGGCAGCATCCCTCCTCCTCCAAACACGGCGAGTTGGCAAAGAGCTCGATTTTGGTCTCATCTGACCACAACACTTTCACCCAGTTCTCCTCTGAATCATTCAGATGTTCATTGGCAAACTTCAGACGGGCCTGTATATGTACTTTCTTGAGCAGGGGGACCTTGCGGGCGCTGCAGGATTTCAGTCCTTCACAGCGTAGTGTGTTACCAATTGTTTTCTTGGTGACTATGGTCCCATCTGCCTTGAGATCATTGACAAGATCCTCCTGTGTAGTTCTGGGCTGATTCCTCACCGTTCTCATGATCATTGCAACTCCACGAGGTGAGATCTTGCATGGAGCCCCAGGCCGAGGGAGATTGACAGTGCATTTGTGTTTCTTCCATTTGCGAATAATCGCACCAACTGTTGTCACCTTCTCACCAAGCTGCTTGGCGATGTTCTTGTAGCCCATTCCAGCCTTGTGTAGGTCTACAATCCTGTCCCTGACATCCTTGGAGAGCTCTTTGGTCTTGGCCATGGTGGAGAGTTTGGAATCTGATTGATTGATTGCTTCTGTGGACACGTGTCTTTTATACAGGTAACAAGCTGAGATTAGGAGAACTCCCTTTAAGAGTGTGCTCCTAATCTCTGCTCGTTACCTGTATAAAAGACACCTGGGAGCCAGAAATCTTTCTGATTGAGAGGGGGTCAAATACTTATTTCCCTCATTAAAATGCAAATCAATTTATAACATTATTGACATGCGTTTTCCTGGATTTATTTGTTGTTATTCTGTCTCTCACTGTTCAAATAAACCTACCATTAAAATTATAGACTGATCATTTCTTTGTCAGTGGGCAAACGTACAAAATCATCAGGGGATCAAATACTTTTTTCCCTCACTGTAGCAGTCAATGTTTGATTTCATTGTAAACTGAATTGGGGGTCATTCACAGCCTCTCATGTGGAAAACATTCAGAAGTCATTGGACTCCTGAGCCCCAGTACTAAGCAGTACCTTGAGGCTCCTTGTCTCCATCCTGGTTCAGTTTCCCTCTCCTCCAGTCAGAGTGAACCAGACACTGAGAAACTGAGCCACCTGACCCCAGAATGGCACCTTTTATCCCACCAGCTGGACTAATCGTTGTGATGAGAGAAACATCCCATAACCTGACAGACCAAACTGAGAAACCGTCCCCACTTCTCAGAAACGCTCCGACCAAAGAAATCCCTCACAGTCAAAACCTTCAGTATCTCTATTCACAGCTCTTGTGTATAGTCATTGGGGACTGTGAGACACAGGAAATTCACCAACACTCACAACTACAAATATTCACAGGTACGCTCACAAACAAGCACACTTACAATAAATATACATCTGCACTAACATCTATTTGGACACTCACAGAGACACATAACATAGAGGGAGAGCCCCCTGCTGAGAAAACGTCCCACTAGCTGTGCGTGCGGTTGGGTTGGGTTGGCGGCTCCCCCCCTCTCTCTGTGGAGGCACTTATTGTTGTGGGACATGTTTTAACACGCTCCAGCTGCTTAGACCAACAGTGGAGCGGTTGGTGTGCACGCCAGACTTCCTCTCATGCTGGTTATAATAGAGGCTGAGTTGAGTTGTGGGGGCACTGAGGGCCTCCCTCCATCATGCTTCCCCTAGCATGGAGGAGCAGGACATGCATGAGGGGGGCTGAGTGGTACCTCACTGTGTCCTCCCGGAGGGTTGTGTTTCACACTGAGGCTTCCCATGATGTGTGTATGTGCATATGTGTACATGTTGTTTAAAAAAATCTGTTGTGTGTGTGTGCCTGAACACTGCCGTTAAATGTGTGTAGGACCGAAGGTAATATGTATGAGTGATGCGTTGGCTATTTCTGTCAATATGTGTGCTGAAGGGAGAAAAAAAACTCATCCTTTCTGCAACAGACTAACTTGGAGAGACATTTGCGTTGTCAGATCAGTTGTTTTCTCTCCTCGTCTTTCCCTCTCTCTCTCCTCTCATTTACATTTTCTGGCGTTGTCGGTGAGGTGCAGTGCTGTCAAGGGATTAGTCTTTTTGAAGTGTGTGGTTCATTTCATCTCTTTCTGGGAGCACTCAGCTGCAGTGTGTGTGTGTGTTTGAGTGTGTGTGTTTGTGTGTGATGCACCGTGTCCCACTTCTTACTTGCGCTCATTAGCACGACACCCCAGAGATTCTTTTCACTCCATGCGCCCTCTCTCTCTAGAAGACAGAGAGCTCAGCCCAGAGTCCTCTCTCCACACACACACACACACACACACACATCTATTCTGCCCTGCTCTGGGTCTACAGGAAGGTAACCCGGTAGGAAGGTACCTTTAAGACCTGAGTAGAATGTCTATCCCTAGACAGATAAAATCTGCGTTCCAAATATGCACCCTATTCACTCTATAGTGCAATAGTTTTGACCAGGGCCCATAGGGAATAGGGTGCCATTTGGGACTCTCCCTGACCCTGACTCCATTACAGCCCCCAGTTATGTGAGTAGTTGTGGTGTAGTAGTAGTCAACCTGCAGTGTCCATGTCCTCCCTCTGGCCCCAGTACCGGACCCCTAGTAACCACACTCACAGGCCTGATAGTCTTTACACACTAGTACACTTGGCCAAGTCAAGGGCCTAGGGCAGAGAGTCTGAGGGCTTCCCCTGTGTGTCTGTCAGAAGGAATTGGAAATGAGCCAC
Source organism: Coregonus clupeaformis (assembly GCF_020615455.1). NCBI lineage: Eukaryota > Metazoa > Chordata > Actinopteri > Salmoniformes > Salmonidae > Coregonus > Coregonus clupeaformis. The sequence continues at coordinate 265,699 of NW_025533543.1, forward strand.
TGTGATCCAGAATAACTAGCCAGGACTCTCTAGAGGGAGAAACTAGAGAGGGAGGAAGTGCGTGTGTGTTGGAAAAGGGGAGGGGTTTGGGTGGGAATTTATGTGCATATTAACATTTGAAAGAGGAATAGGCTATGTTAGTTCAGGTGTGTGTTGGAGTGGGTTCTGTGTATGTGTGGAAAAGGAAGGGTGTATGTGTCCACTTGTGCCTATGTCTGTGTGTGCTTGTGTGTTAGCCTGGGGAGTTGAGAGTCTCCCCAGCCGGTACTCAATTTGCAGTGTTCATCATTCCTGAGCCCCCAAAGCCCGCTGCTGTGTTGTAAGACCTCCTAACTCTGCACTTTTCAGCACTATCAGGGGCCTGTGTTGGCTGCCCGGTGCTAAGCAGCCATATCTATTCACACATGGAAATGAGGGGCCGACACACAGAGCCGGGGAGGGGACAGAGAGCCCCGTGATAGAACACACTGCTTCAGTGGATGCATCCCAAATGGCACCCCTATAAACTGCACTAATTTTGACCAGAGCCCTATGGGCCCTGGTCAAAAGTTGCACACTATGAAGGGAATAGGCTGCCATTTGGGACGCAACCAGGGCCTCTGCCTGCACCCTGCTCCCTTAGATGGAGAAAGATGGGGCTGTCGGTATCATAATGACTGGGCGACCTCTCTCATATCCCTTTCTTTCTCTCTACTTCTCTCTCCCTCTTTCTCTCTCTACATTTCTCTCCCTCTTTCTCTCTCTCTTTCTCCCTCTTTCTCTCTCTACTTCTCTCTCCCCCTACATTTACATTTACGTCATTTAGCAGACGCTCTTATCCAGAGCGACTTACAGTTAGTGAATGCATACATTTAATTTTTTTCATACTGGCCCCCCGTGGGAATCGAACCCACAACCCTGGCGTTGCAAACGCCATGCTCTACCAACTGAGCTACACCCCTGCCGGCCATTCCCTCCCCTACCCTGGACGACGCTGGGCCAATTGTGCGCCGCCCCATGGGTCTCCCGGTCGCGGCCGGCTACGACAGAGCCTGGATTCGAACCAGGATCTCTAGTGGCACAGCTAGCACTGCGCTGCAGTGCCTTAGACCACTGCGCCACTCGGGAGCTACCACCCTTTTCCTCTGTCCCACCCTCTCGCTCCCCCTCCCTCTCTCCCTCCCTCCCTCCCTCCCTCTCCCCCCTGCCAGCTCACAAGAACCATCAGTTAGCCTGTCATGAAGGGAGAGTAGAGGGGTTCTCTTCTCACACGTCACGGCTGATGGACTCCCAACACAGAACACTGGGCTATTCCCATGTTCCACACACACAGCAGATGGACAGCCAACCAACGCTGAGTATAGTCAGAGCACATAACATGGATACATCCCGAATGGCACCCCTATTCCCTATGTAGTGCACTACTTTTGACCAGAGTCCTATGGACCCTGGTCAAAAGTAGTACAATATGTAGGGAATAGGGGTGCCAATGGGGACGCAGCCCGTGTCTGGATGATCTCAGCTTCCACAGTGATAGAATATTGCTTTGTGTCCACTGTCTAGTCCTTAGAGTGAATCCACTGGGCTTTTAGGGCTGAACACAGGGAGGGCCCTGCCCATCTGCCTCTGCAGCACTGGGACACTGTAACGGGCTCTGTTCAAATACTTTACACATGCATCCTTCCCTCCTTCCTTGAAGTCATATGGGAATGGAATGGAAACCTGAAGTATTCCCTAACTCATTACCAAGGGTTCCATCCCATTCCCATATTACTTCAAGGAGGGAAGGATACATGCATGTTTAAACAAGGAGATAAGAAGAAGGGTGCATTTTGAAAGTATTAGAACAGGGCCACATACTGCTGTCCTGAATTCACCCTTGTTCAGGTTATAACAGGAAGGAAGGAAGTCCCAGCAGTGTAATACTGTATGTGTGTATGTATGTAGTGGGAAGGTAATGTACTTGTACATCCTGTGTCTGTTTCTCTTAACCACAGCCCTACACTGCAGCTGATGGTAGCTTGTGTTTGGGCTCTCTGACCACGTGTGTTCCACTCACCTCCAGCTAGGTCCTCCTCCAGCAGCTGGATCTGCAGGTGGAAAATCTTCTCCTGGAGGTCACACAGGGAACCCTTCATCTTCTCCCGCCGCGTCACCATGTAGCACAGGTTCCTCACCTGCCATACACAGAGACAGAAAGACACACATCACACACAGTCCTCTGAACCCATTATAATAACCAGACTGGATCTATACCAGAGAGAAATGCCCCATTAAAACCACCCAGCTTCACCCTCTCTCTTTCTTTCTTCAGTCTCAACCTCCCAGACGCAGGGTAGAAGGGTAGGGGTGTAACTAGACTGCAGCAAGGGGTAGGAGCTCCAGTTTACAAGCCCAGGCTCCTAGCTAGCCTAATTCTTTTACCAGCAGCATTCCGAATACCCCCGCCCCCCGCCTCACCTCCAACTCCTCACCCTGTCAAATCCCTTTCATATGTTTTCATGTGTGTTTATGGGGCTCTGGTTTGGCAGTGGGACAACATGTGGCTGTCGAAGGAGTAGTGGTGTGTGTGTGTGTGTGTGTGTGTTGTGGAGAGCTGGAGCGACTAGCCTCCCCCTCAGGAAGCTGCCTGGCTAGGCCATAGCCAACCCACTCTGGAGTAGTCACCAGTAAACCAGACAGAGGCTGGCTCACAGCCAGGGACAGGATACACACACGCAGACAGGAAAAAAAACACACACACACACACACACACACACACACACACGTCTGCGGGCTCCCAGTGTGTCCTGTGTCAAAGCACGTCTGTGTGAGTGTGTTTTTTCTATCCATTGTGTTTCAGTGTGCATCTTTAGTGTGTGACTAAGGATTAGTCATAGTGATGATGGGAAGAGGGGCTAGAGAGGAGGGGGTACGGCTGACAAGACAACATATATATTCTTTTGGGGGGGGGGAGAGAGAGAGAGAGCAAGACACACACACAGGCAGAGAGAGACAGACCGAGCGACAGACAGACAGACAGAGCGACAGACAGAGCGACAGACAGACAGAGCGACAGACAGACAGAGCGACAGACAGACAGAGCGACAGAGAGTGACAGAGCGACAGAGAGCGACAGAGAGCGACAGACAGACAGAGAGTGACAGACAGACAGACAGACAGAGAGCGAATAAGAGAGGATAAAAGTACAGCGCAGTCAGAAAGAAAACGGTGTCTTTGTCTGCCAGCCAGGCTGTGCTGTGTGAGGTGTCCGTCCTGTCATTCAGATGGTACAGCATGGCAGAGCTGAGCCACCCAAACACTCAACAAAGACAGATCTGTTCCCTCAGTCTGCCCGCCCGTCTCACACACACCGACGCCGACAGCACACGCGCACAGACAACGCAAGAACATGCATACAACAGCGTACAACAAAGACACACATAAGCAGAGACACATAAAAAAGGCACATATCTGATCTGGCATCGCCAAGGACTCAAATGGCATCTCTCAATGACACAGTTTATCACACCAGCCAACAGGAGAGTGCAAACAGTGTCTGGGAAGAACAATAGAGGAGGATATAATACCGGTAGTACTCCATCATCCATTTCTGTTGAGAAACAACACACACACACACACACACAGGAGAACAAACATGACTGTTCTCTTCTCCTCTCCCTGCTATGTTTAGCCCCAGCAGGACAAAACACTAATTGTGTCCCAATGTATTCCGCTGATGGGAATAGTACATTAACAAACAGTTAACAGAGGAGATATGGCCAGCACACTGCCACTGTGTGGGAGGAGAAAACCACAGGCCTAATGTTTGGTATCGCTTGCTGCTAGTTTGCTTATTAAGTTGTCTGGTGGCCAACTATCCTAAGTATTCCATTACTTCTAAGTAGGATAAAAATAGATTTTCATGTGGGACACAATGTTCAGTATCTGTGTTTGATTATGAGTGGGGTGGGGGGGTGGGGGGGGGGAAGAGAGACTGTTTTCAACAACAAGTACCTCTCTGCCCCTAAGCAACACAGAGATAAATGGGAATAAGAGGGGGGAAGGGATAAGGAACGGAAGGGCTTCAAATAGGGGGGCAGACACTCCCCTCCCCCCTCTCTAATCTATGGCTGTGTCCCAAATGGCACCCTATTCCCTTTATAATGCACTACTTTTGACCTGGGACCAGAGTGCACAAGTAGTAGTGCATTATATAGGGAACAGGAAGCCATTTGGGACACATCCTATTAACCTCTCTCCTCTACCATCTTTAGCAATTTCTCTAATCCACACTATCCTCTCTCTCTCTACCTCCCTTATTTTTTCCCTCCGCCTTCCTCCCTCGGCCCCTGGATAGGAGCACAGATAACTGCTAAGTAAGGGGCCACTCCTCTTCTATAGCACACACAGAGCAAACAGCTTTTCACCAACTTTCCATTCTCCTCTCTCTCTACATCCTTATCTGTTCCCTCCTCTATCCCTTCATCCATCTCATCCCTCCCTCTCACTCTCTGGCTCCATACACAGAGGCATTAGTGGTGTATTTACTGTGTCAAGCAGGGCCAACTGCTCCCATACCACATAGTAAACAGATTTCTCTCAGTTTCTCCCCTCTCTGTCTTTTTCTCTGATCACTTCCCCAATCACACTCTCTCTCCCTCCTGCCATCCCTACAACACAGTAAACTGCTTTCAATTCTCCCTCCCTCCATCTCTCTCTTTTTCTCTCTCTATACTAGAATTACACATCCCTCTTCCACTCTCTCCTCACACCATCTTTCCCGCTCCCTGGCTCTGTAGCACAGAGAGCGAGCGAGAGGGATTGGGGATAGAGAAAGCATTAGTGATGTAGTAAGTGGACAAAACAGGGCCCGCTCCTCTCCTCTCCTGCCAGACACCTGTTGATTTAATTAGGGCCTGATGACAGCAGATGCTTGGGTGACCGCTCGCAGTTCAGGTCTCAGAACGGGTCACCGACGCCACTCCCCTGACGATCAGGCATGGAAATGTGGCTGCCCCAGGCGAAAGTGTACCGTGCGCGTCAGAGATGATCCCACCACTGATCCTAGAGTTACAGACAGCGACTAGAAGGGCTTGCCAGAGCCTCAGAGAGGGAGAGGGGATAACACCTCGGCTGCATCCCAAATTGCACCCTATTCCCTGTATAGTGTATAGGGCTCTTGACAAAAGTAGTGCACTATGTAAAAATAGGGCTGGAAATTTCCAGGGACCTCACAATACGATTTTATCATGATAATTAAGTGCCGATACGATATGTATTGCAATTCGATATGTATTGCGATTCGATCCTGCGATTTTACTGGAATTTGATGTTCCAAACATATGGCTCACTACATACCTGTTGCAGAGGCAAAAGAGAACATGATTAGTTTTAATCAGTCATGGAAATAACAGTGCGCAAAAAATGTTCACTCACTATTTAAAAAGACTGAGAACAAGCTATAGAATGAAAAATACCAGAGTTTTGGCGCAGATACAGCCGATTAGTGCTAGATAACGCTACCTGGCAAGAAATACTTTTTATGTTTTACAAATCGATACTTGGAGTCAAAGTACAGATATAATATAGTCCAAAATAATATTGCGATATGGGGTGCAGCCCTCACCACTGACTCACTGCAGGGATTTACTGGAGCAGTTAATAAAACAGTTCAGCTGATATACAACTAATGAGTAGAGTAGAGAGGGATATAAGTGTATATTGGTGACTTGAACAATATAATTCAGTAATGCCCTGGAGAGGGAGAGTGTAACAGCATCTCCCCACTGAAAGACTACATGGATATAGCAGAGACAAATTTAGTTAGTGTATAACCCCCTCAGGAAAATGTGTCAAAAGGGCAAGAGCAGAGTGGGGTGTCAGTGTGTACTAGGTGAATGTGGGGACGTGGATAAGTCGCTATGGATAAAAGCGTCTGCTAAATGGCATATTATTATTATTATCTATTGAGGTATTGCGAAAGTATTCACCCCCCTTGGCATTTTTCCTATTTTGTTGCCTTACAACCTGGAATTAAAATGGATTTTTGGGGGGGTTGGTATCATATGATTTACACAACATGCCTACCACTTTGAAGATGCAAAATATTTTTTCTTGTGAAGCAAAAAAGAAATAAGACAACCCCCCCCCCACAAAGTCAACACTTTGTAGAGCCACCTTTTGCAGCAATTACAGCTGCAAGTCTCTTGGGTTATGACTCTATACACTTGGCACATCTAGCCACTGGGATTTTTGCCCATTCTTCAAGGCAAAACTGCTCCAGCTCCTTCAAGTTGGAGGGGTTCCGCTGGTGGTGTACAGCAATCTTTAAGTCATACCACAGATTCTCAATTGGATTGAGGTCTGGGCTTTGACTAGGCCATTCCAAGACATTTAAATGTTTCCCCTTAAACCACTCGAGTGTTGCTTTAGCAGTATGCTCTGGGTCATTGTCCTGCTGGAAGGTGAACCTCCGTCCCAGTCTCAAATCTCTGGAAGACTGAAACAGATTTCCCTCAAGAATTTCCCTGTATTTAGCGCCATCCATCATTCCTTAAATTCTGGCCAGTTTCCCAGTCCCTGCTGATGAAAAACATCCCCACAGCATGATGCTGCCACCACCATGCTTCACTGTCGGGATTGTGTTCTCGGGGTGATGAAAGGTGTTGGGTTTGCGCCAGACATAGTGTTTTCCTTGATGGACAAAAAGTCTCATCTGACCAGAGACCCTTCATCCATATGTTTGGGGAGTCTCCCACATGCCTTTTGGCGAACACCAAACGTTTGCTTATTTTTTTCTTTAAGCAATGGCTTTTTTCTGGCCACTCTTCCATAAAGCCCAGCTCTGTGGAGTGTACAGCTTAAAGTGGTCCTATGGACAGATACTCCAATCTCCGCTGTGGAGCTTTGCAGCTCCTTCAGGGTTATCTTTGGTCTCTTTGTTGCCGCTCGGATTAATGCCCTCCTTGCCTGGTCCGTGAGTTTTGGTGGGCGGCCCTCTCTTAGCAGGTTCGTTGTGGTGCCATATTCTTTCAATTTTTAAATAATGGATTTAATGGTGCTCTGTGGGATGTTCAAAGTTTCTATATTTTTTTATAACCCAACCCTGATCTGTACTTCTCCACAACTTTGTCCCTGACCTGTTTGGAGAGCTCCTTGGTCTTCATGGTGCCGCTTGTAAAAAAATGTGGTGCCCCTTGCTTAGTGGTGTTGCAGACTCTGGGGCCTTTCAGAACAGGTGTATATATACTGAGATCATGTGTCTCTTAAATAAAGTACACCTGTGTGCAATCTAACTAATTATGTGACTTCTGAAGGTAAATCGGTTGCACCAGATCTTATTTAGGGGCTTCATAGCAAAGGGGGTGAATACATATGCACGCACCACTTTTCCGTTATTTATTTTTTAGAATTTCTTTGAAACAAGTTATTTTTTTAATTTCACTTCACCAATTTGGACTATTTTGTGTATGTCCATTACATGAAATCCAAATAAAAATCCATTTAAATTACAGGTTGTAATGCAACAAAATAGGAAAAACGCCAAGGGGGATGAATACCTTTGCAAGGCACTGTACCTGACTTTCTTATGAAATATAAGCTCATTCACTAGACAATAACATGTTCTGATTTAGAACAAGTCAGTTTGTCAAATTTTCTCCCTGCTAGAGCTGCCCCAGTCAACTGTAAGTGCTGCTATTGTGAAGTGGAAACGTCTAGGAGCAACAACGGTTCAGCCACGAAGTGGTAGGCCACACAAGCTCACAGAACGGGACCGGCGAGTGCTGAAGCGCGTAAAAAGCGTCTGTCCTCGGTTGTAACACTCACTACCGAGTTCCAAACTGTCTCTGGAAGCAACGTCAGCACAATAACTGTTTGTTGGGAGCTTCATGAAATGGGTTTCCATGGCCGAGTAGCCGCACACAAGCCTCAGATCACCATGTGCAATGCCAAGCGTCGGCTGGAGTGGTGTAAAGCCCGCCGCCATTGGTCTCTGGAGCAGTGGAAACGCGTTACACTTTACAATCTGGCAGTCTGACGGACTAATCTGGGTTTGGCGGATGCCAGGAGAACGCTACCTGCCTGAATGCATAGTGCCGACTGTAAAGTTTGGTGGAGGAGGGATAATGGTCTGGGGCTGTTTTTCATTGTTCGGGCTAGGCCCCTTAGTTCCAATGAAGGGAAATCTTAACGCTACAGCATACAATGACATTCTAGACGATTCTGTGCTTCCAACTTTGTGGCAACAGTTTGCGGAAGGCCCTTTCCTGTTTCAGCATGACAATGCCCCCGTGCACAAAGCGATGTCCATACAGAAATGGTTTGTCAAGAGCGGTGTGGAAGAACTTGACTGGCCTGCACAGAGCCCTGACCTCAACCCCATCAAACACCTTTGGGATGATTTAGAACACAGACTGCGAGCCAGGCCTAATTGCCCCGACCTCGCTAAAGCTCTTGTGGCTGAGTGGAAGCAAGTCCCCGCAGCAATGTTCCAACATCTAGTGGAAAGCCTTCCCAGAAGAGTGGAGACTGTTATAGCAGGAAAGTTGGACCAGCTCCATATTAATGCCCATGATTTTGAAATGAGATGTTCGACAAGCAGGTGTCCACATACTTTTGGTAATCTAGTGTATCTAATCAATGGAAGATGGAATTAAAATGATGGAATTTAAAGTTAAAGGACAAAGACAGGCTACATCGACCAAGAGCCAACAAGTAGGCTGCTACTTTATATTCTAAATGGAATTGTTGTTGTTTGTAATTGTGTAGGACGAGAACGCGCATCCAACCTCAATTAGCCTAGCCAGCTAGCTAGCTTAACTAGCTTCTCACGATTTGATGCAGTCAAGACTGGTACTAAGTAATCATATTGGATAATAAATAACCTAGCTATGGCAGCTATTTGTGTAATATAGCGCAAGTCGGCTTGGTTGATTGCGGTCTCTCATCTCTCCCTCCCTCCTCCCTGTTCCCCGTGTCACTCGCTCAGAGTAGCCTACACACATAGCACTGCCCCTGCTAGAGCGTCACCTCTCTCTACCTCCTCTCCCTCGCGCTTTATCAGCTCCGGTTAACCAGGTCTATAAGAACGGGTGTAATTGTCCACGGGTCCGTTCGGAATGGGTTTCTATGTTTAAAATATGTATTTATGCATATCGTGTCCGGATGGGAAAGCCCCAGGTCCATTTCGGAACGGGTCCAACATTTTGGACCCGTGAAGGCCTCTAATATATATTATTACATTATATTATAGAGTGAGATAGAGGCACTGACTCGTCAACACACAACTGAATCCTGCCAAAAACCAAAGCTCCACATATTAAAAGACACACAGGGGAGGAAAGGGGGAGGGAGAGGGACAGAGGGAATGAGGGAGCGAGAGCTGAAAAGTGGGTCAGACAGACAGCCCAGACTGTTGCAGCTGGATACGGTAGAGTGGTTGAGTAGGCTTTGTGAGAGAGGCCAGCTCTGTAGTGTGCTATGCTGCTTACAGCCATCAGGAGAACCTCCCTACCAGAATCCTCGTCCTCCCAGAAGAGAGCCAGGAGGAGAATTTATTCAATCACTCACTGACACTACGCCCAAGCCCAGCCCACAGGGGCACCGGGGGGTCCAGGAAGACGTCCTCGTCCAATCAGGGCTCAGAATATTTGACTGCTGTGTCAGAGAAGACCCACAGGGCCGGTATCTGTCTGGAGATCTCCCAGAGCCTTGCCAAAATCCCAAAGTATCCCTTTAATAAACAGAGTGACACTGTTCTGCTCTCTTCTGATCGGTTTGCCTATCCGCAGACAGTCCCAAATTGAAACATATCCCCTATATAGTGCACTACTTTGACCAGGGCCCTATATAGGGGATAGTGCACTATGTAGGGAATAGGGTGCTATTTGGTCACTAACAGACTGCTTTTCTAAGCCCTCATCAAGGTTGTTTTTGGAATTAATGAAAGCAGCAGCAAAGCACATATGTCATGGCAAAAACCCTGGTTATGAAACTAGCTAACTGTTTTGTTAAGCCTCTCAGGAGTGGACTGTTAATATTACTCAGTCAAAACGCTTTGTGTGTGCAAACAAAAACAGGAGTGGGAGATTAACGTTCTGATTCCTCTCCCATTTTGATGATGTATTGAGCATGTGTGTCAGGCTAGTGCGTGCTGCTGCAGTATCAGAGACTGTGGGTAGTTGAGTAAATACCAGCCACATGGTTGTGGGGATACTGCTCCACCACAGGAGGCTGCTGGGGGAGAACCCTCATAATAATGGCTGGAACTGCGCAAATGGAATGGCATACCATTCCACCCATTCCGCTCCAGTCATTAACACGAGCCCGTTCTCCCCAATTAAGGTATCACCAACCTCCTGTGTGCTCCACTGCCTACTTCCACCTAACCAGACAGTGGGGAGGTTTATGTAACTGACAGACAGATCCAAACTCAAGTCTTTGCCTTTGCCTCTAAAGCGCTGTAATGTGCTATGAAAATCCCATTCCATTGATTGATTGGCTGACCCAGGCCATTAGACCGTTAGCATCCTCCACTATGGGAGCACAACTATTAGCCTGTTAGCATCCTCCACAGTAGGAGCACAGCCATTTAGCCTGTTAGCATCACTGTAAGCCTGTTACCATCCTTTCCTGTGGGAGCACAGCAAGGAGTTTCTGCTCCACACTCCCTTCACAAGAGAGGAAAGGAGTTACTCAGGCTAAAATCAGCAATACTCCATCAGTAGAGAGCAATAATCCAGCAGGGGAGAGGCTTCACACAGCTACGTGTTAAAGTTTAATTGAGCATTTTTATTGCCACTTGTCAGGGGGTAAGTGAGAAGTCCATATACGGTGGTTAGCTGTTTAAATGAATAGAATCATGAGTGAGTGGCTGGCTGGCTGGAGGCAATATTGAAAGGATCAGTCAGATAGACTCAAAGCAAATGCCCCAATGAGAATAATAATGATAATAGCTTCAATGACAGAGTTGCTCATATCTCTGGGATAATGCTTGTGAGCATTACTGTTGTCCAAATTGCTAACCTGCAGACTGAACTGTGTGTGGCTTACTCTTTGCAAAGGGAAAGGATCACTGCCGCTACCTCACTCTCCAACCAAGGTGCATGAATTGAGGAGCAAACTTAAGTGCAGAGGAAATTCAGCAACTCTTGCAGAACATTGGAAGTTGATAAAAAAAAGCATATTCTTTGTACTGTAGCCTTCATCAGGGTTTTTGTGGCTAACTCTTAGACAGTCCTTGATGAAGATTCTCCAGATGCTACTACTGTACTAGTTATGCTATGATAAATGTTTGTTAGCAACCTTTCTAAGCTTAATCCAAACAGAGTGAAGATAAGATGGGAAACTGTTGCAATCATTTCATCAAACAAACCAAGCAAGACTGTTTACCCAAAAGCTTATCCCAGGATCACACTCCACCATCAGATCTCTCCATTTCTACACACAGGTACCAAATTATTTATCCCACCTTTTCTTCAACCAAACCCTCTCTTCATACAGTACATACAGACAGTGATTCCACAATTAGGTCCCAGAAGACACACCCACACAGCAATCTGATTTAGTTTATGGGTGCAACCCAAGTGGCACCCTAGTAGTAAACTAAATAGGGAATAATTCTACAACTGCACCATCGAGAGCATCCTGACTGGTTGCATCACCGCCTGGTATGGCAACTGCTCGGCCTCCGACCGCAAGGCACTACAGAGGGTAGTGCGTACGGCCCAGTACATCACTGGGGCCAAGCTTCCTGCCATCCAGGACCTCTATACCAGGCAGTGTCAGAGGAAGGCCCTCAAAATTGTCAAAGACTCCAGCCACCCTAGTCATAGACTGTTCTCTCTGCTACCGCACGGCAAGCGGTACCGGAGTGCCAAGTCTAGGTCCAAAAGACTTCTTAACAGCTTCTACCCCCAAGCCATAAGACTCCTGAACAGCTAATCATGGCTACCCAAACTATTTGCACTGCCCCCCCACCCCCACCCCATCTTTTTACGCTGCTGCTACTCTGTTAATTATTTACGCATAGTCACTTTAACTCTACCCACATGTACATATTACCTCAACTAGCCGGTGCCCCCGCACATTGACTCTGCACCAGTACCCCCCTGTATATATATATATAGCCTCCCTACTGTTATTTTATTTTACTTCTGCTCTTTTTTCGCAACACTTGTTTTATTTTACTTTTTTAAATTAAAAAATAAATGCATTGTTGGTTAAGGGCTGTAAGTAAGCATTTCACTGTATTGTCTACACCTGTTGTATTCGGCGCATGTGGCCAATACGATTTGATTTGATTTGATTTGAATAGGGTGCCATTTGGGATTCAACCTTAAGTCTGTTTTTATTTCAGACAAAAGCTAATAGGCTCTTATCTCTCTAAGGCTGCTAACGTGTGGGTTTGCAGTGTGCTCCAGTGAGGATCAATGCTCTGTCAGTAGAGTCTTTTGTGATGGAGGTTTAGATGATATCCAATCTGACTGGGAGACAATGCAGGAAGGTAAACAACACGTTGCCACGATAACAACAGCCAAGTTATGGAGGATCGTGTTCGGTTGCATCGACTTTGAGAATACATGGATATGAATACGATATGATATAACATACGTTTCAGATCCTCCTGTTTCCGAGAATTCCAAAGTACTCGTCAGATTTGTGTGTGTAACCAAAACTACATGTTCTCTCTTTAAAGGGATACTTTGAGATTTAGGCAATTAAGCCTTTTTCCTACTTAGCCAGAGTCAGGCGAACTCATGGATACCATTTTTATGTCTCTGCGTGCAGCATGGTTCTAGTTGGGGAACTTACAGGCTTTTAAAGTCCTACACCTCACAAGACATTATGTGCCAAGCCAAGAGGGCAAACCAAGTACCACTTCATATTCAGGACATAGCTGTACGTTAAGCGGCCCAGCTTTTCAAATCTGATCCAAGTACCTCAACTTTTACCCCAGAGAAATGATTAAATTCAACTTAAGCGAGGGGAGGAGTGGAGTACCATTTGTGTTGAGTGCAGTGCAGTCCCATTTCACAGTTGAGCTCGTTTACTGGCGTGCGGCATTGTCTCAGAACCCACACTGTAAAATATTAAAGGGCTGGGTCAACTTCGGGGCGCTTATATCGCTCTCATTACTTATTCATGCACCCCCATCCAAGTGTAACTGAGTTAGTGTTTGTAGGCGGGTTGGGCAAACACTGTCAACCGCGGGCCCCCTCGGGCGGTGGGCCGACAGATAGATACTGTGCACAAACCTGAGGAGTGGGGACCGTCCTGTAGTGCTGAGGCAACATGGGTCATCCATACACAGTCACAAAGCTTCAGAGAAGATGAGCTGCTTTACAAGCCACACACACACACACACACACACACACACACACACACACACACACACACAGCCAGCGTATGTGTAGGGGTATGGAGACGGTGTGTGTGCGTCTCACTGTCTTAACCAAGTAATTTTGAATTCAAGGTTTTTGCAACTTGAATTATTTATCTGACCACCCTGGTATGCCCGGCCACGCGTTCGCCGGGTGTGAAAGAATATACGGCACTGCAAAATTAGGGCCAGCAGGTATAAATATTGATGTCTCCCCATCTCATTTTTTTATCCGTCAGGCAGGCTGATATCAGAGGGGTCTTTGTGTGATGTGAGCTGCTCATGCTGCTGCCACTCTGAAGAGGGAAAGAGAAAGGAAGAACGAGGGAGAGCGAGGCTACTACGTCAAAAGTAGTGCACTATATAGGGAATATGGTGCCATTTGGGACACAGCCTGCGAGGCGGAAGGAGGGAGGCAGAAGCCACTCGGGATCGGTGGGTGCCATTGAACAGGCTGACCGGCTGGCATTGAAACACAATGGGATTCTGAGCGATGAGACACTTAACAGAGATAAAGGGCCCTGCCGCGGTCTGTCGCCTGGCCTTTAACGTTCAGCTCAGGACTATGGCAGAAAGAAATGTCAGGGAAAATAAAGCACTGTACAGTTCAGACTGGCGAGTCAGACTTGTATGTATCAGAGGCAGACTTAGACTCAGTGTGGCAGAGGCAGAGTGGACTGGGCTAGGTAGGTTAGACCACGCTGGGGTTGTGGAGATGAGATGGTGCGGTACCAAGTTGTTGTTGGGGCTGTAGGTGGGCCATGAAAGTTCCCCTTCAGTCAGTCCACTCGTCATAGTATGGTATATGCCATTTAAGGCTTACTATGTAGTAGGGTTTCACAATATGGGGCCCCAAAAATGTTGTTAACAAATATTGCGATTTCACTTGCGATATACAGGTAACTGCCAAAATAAAGGAAACACCTCACTAAATGCGGGATAGAAAGTATACTGAAAGCAGGCGCTTCCACACAGGTGTGGTTCCTGAGTTAATTAAGCAATTAGCATCCCATCATGCTTATGGTCATGTACAAAAATGTCCAGTTGGCCATTATTTTGGCTACCATGGCTAGAAGAGAACTTAGTGACTGACAGTCTTTGGTCTCAAAGGGGCATAGCGGGTTTAAAGGGAGTGTGTGTGTCTCAGTCACCAGATCTCAACCCAATTGAACACTTATGGGAGATTCTGGAGTAGCGCCTGAGACAGAGTTTTCCACCACCATCAACAAAACACAAAATGGTGAAATGTCATGTGGAAGAATGGTGTCACATCCCTCCAATAGAGTTCCAGACACTTGTAGAATCTATGCCAAGGCGCATCGAAGCTGTTCTGGCGGCTCGTGGTGGCCCAACGCCCTATTAAAAAGACACTTTATGTTGGTGTTGCCTTTATTTTGGAAGTTACCTGTAGATCAAAACACTTTGGTGAACTTCTGGAATTATAAAAATAGAATGAGTTATATTAGGAAGCAAAGTTGAAAGCAGCATCATTGTTGTTCTGAACAATCTATTAACAGCATTTGACCTAACAGAACAGCATGAAACTTATAGTGAATCTAACAGCGAGGAAGAGGAACTGCGATGCTCGAGTGTGGGGGTGTGTGTGTGGGAAGCAGTCGCAAGAGGAGAGAGGGAGACAAACTATACTGAACAAAAATAAACGCAACATTCAACAATTTCAAAGATTTGACTGAGTTACAGTTCATAGAAGGAAATCAGTCAATTTAAATAAATACATTAGGCCCTAATCTATAGATTTCACATGACTGGGCAGGGGCCATGAGTGGACATGGGAGGGCATAGGCCCACCCACTGGGGAGCCAGGCCCAGCCAATCATATATTTTTTGTTCATGGTATGTTAAACGTGGCATTTCAAAATATTGCATGCGATATGGATCTCTTGCGATATGGATATTGCACATGTAAATATTGCAATTTGGATGAATTGTGCAGCCCTATTATGTGGTATGCCATGTAAGGTATAGATGTGGGAAGAGAGGGTCTTATAAGTACAGGGACAGGGTGCTGGGGTGTTTGTCCTGAATATAGGCTAGGCCTACTCCAGACAGACTGGGAGGCAGATGCATTGTACTCTAACACAGTGAGCCAGTCTTAGAGAAGTTTCTGCAAAGAAAGTCAGTCTTGTAGAGGCCTGGAAGGCAGAATGAAGCAGTACAGTTAGCCAGTCTTGTAGAGGCCTGAGGCCTTATCAATATTGCGTAGAAACTATTCTAAAATACTACTTACGTAACGGAATTTAGAATGGTCATACGCATAGGAAAAGTGTGATTTATCAAACAATCCTACGGGCGTCACACGCACACCGGTAGGAGATAACCACTGATAAATACCAATTGTTCTCAGGCTCAGTGGTCTTGCACGACCTTGGATGTTTGCTTTTCAAAACGCCCCTAATTAATCATATATGGTCCAAATTAACCCTATAGGCCAACATTACTGATCTGCAGAATGAACGAGTTGTGCGTTCTCCCTGGCCACCACATAAAGCAGTGTCTTTTGCGCATCACATAACTGTTCACATAACCTTTTCTGTTCACATAGTTGAAATTGTTTTGGGATGGTGATTTTATGGTGATGTGGGTGCTGTCTATTGCTCTGTTTAAATTTAGGAACGCTTTGATGGCATCATGGCAAAGAAATCCCTCGACTTCAACCTGTTGTGTGATGGTGTATGGAAATTGTATGTGTTCCTGTTAGTTTTGCTGATGATTGCATCCAAAACATTAGCTCATCGAGGGCTGTGAGATGCCGATCGGAGAGCTCACGCTAAAGTAGGTCTTAAATCCTCACAAAATCCTATAAAATTGGCTCATCAAATATTGTTTCCCAAAACCAATCTGTACTGTGGTCCTCTGTAGCTCAGCTGGTAGAGCACGGCGCTTGTAACGCCAAGGTAGTGGGTTCGATCCCCGGGACCACCCATACACAAAAATGTATGCACGCATGACTGTAAGTCGCTTTGGATAAAAGCGTCTGCTAAATGGCATATTATTATTATTATTATTATTATTATTATTATTATTATTATTACTTTCTGCAGAGAATGTCTGACTTGTCTCTAAAAACGCACTCTCTGCAAAATGCAGCGCATGCCAAGGCTTCAAACAAAGCAAGATCAGCCATCTCTCATTCGATGTCCCATTATATCAGTCATTTATAGTATTTCAACAATGGTTTGACTTTCACACTTTTAACAAATTACTGTACTTTATATGGATTATTATCGCAACAAATACACTTGTGGTCAACTTATATAGCATGTCAAGATATGTTGCATGAATTCCCAATGGAAAATAAATACAAAAAAATTATTTAATTATTACTCTCACAATTTCAAGTGTACAAAACATTAAAGACCATGTTTCACTTTAAAATCCCCCAAACAATAATGAGTAGTGCATATGTATGCATATGTATGAATCTGAAATGTCAAAAAAAATTCAATCCGCCATTGTAAATTTGAGATATAAATCGATTATATACTTCTGGGCAGCACCCGCACCATAAAAATATGAAATAGAACATTGTCCAGGCTTGACGTAGATTCAGGTGAATACTTGTGTAACGCTGAGCCATTGACTGCACCAGATGGCAGTGTGTGAGTGGGTTTCTTTTGACAATGACGCACCGGACTACAGTGGTAAAATTCTTTGCCTAGAAGACCTACTGTGCATTCGGAAAGTATTCAGACCCCTTCCCTTTTCCCACTTTGTTACGCTACAGCATTATTCTAAAATGGATTAAATAAAAATGTCCCCCATCAATCTACACACAATACCCCATAATGACAAAGCATTTTTTGTGTGCTAATTTATAAAATAAAATTACAAAAAATACCTTATTTACATAAGTATTCAGACCCTTTGCTATGAGACTTGAAATTGATCTCAGGTGCATCCTGTTTCCATTGATCATCCTTGAGATGTTTCTACAACTTGATTGGAGTCCACCTGTGGTCAATTCAATTGATTGAAAGGCACACACCTGTCTATATAAGGTCCCACAGTTGACAGTGCATGTCAGAGCAAAAACCAAGCCATGAGGTCGAAGGAATTGTCTGTAGAGCTCCGAGACAGGATTGTGTCGAGGCACCGATCTGGGGAAGGTCCCCAAGAACACAGTGGCCTCCATCATTCTTAAATGGAAGAAGTTTGGAACCACCAAGACTCTTCCTAGAGCTGGCTGCCCGGCCAAACTGAGCAATCGGGGGAGAAGGGCCTTGGTCAGGGAGGTGACCAAGAACCCGATGGTCACTCTGACAGAGCTCTAGAGTTCTTCTGTGGAGATGGGAGAACCTTCCAGAAGGACAACCATCTCTGCAACACTCCACCATTCAGGCCTTTATGGTAGAGTGGCCAGACTGAAGCCACTCCTCAGTATAATATAATAATAATATAATATGCCATTTAGCAGACGCTTTTATCCAAAGCGACTTACAGTCATGCGTGCATACATTTTTTTTGTGTATGGGTGGTCCCGGGGATCGAACCCACTACCTTGGCGTTACAAGCGCCGTGCTCTACCAGCTGAGCTACAGAGGACCACAGTAAAAGGCACATGACCTAAAGGACTCTCAAACCATGAGAAACAAGATTCTCTGGTCTGATGAAACAAAGATTTAACTCTTTAGCCTGAATGCCAAGAATCACGTCCGGAGGAAACCTGGCAACATCCCTATGGTGAAGCATGGTGGTGGCAGCATCATGCTATGGGAATTTAATACAACATTTGAGGTCTGCGTGCGCCACAAACCTTCACCAATAGAAAAAAATTGTAGGCTAATCATCTTCTAATGGCACTCACAGTGCTTTAATAAAGAGGTGCAATAGACTACTGAGATGGTATTCAAATGACTTGTTTAATCTAAGCAGGAATGCATGATCAAGATATTTTGATGTGCACCGCAACCTAATCCAGTGATTGTCATGAATTTTTAGTTGACAATTAGGCCATTGTTGCTATATTTTACTGTTAAAATAGGACTCAGTATTTTTTGTTAAATAGAGATGAATTTGCCTACAAAGAC
Organism: Coregonus clupeaformis; assembly: GCF_020615455.1. NCBI lineage: Eukaryota > Metazoa > Chordata > Actinopteri > Salmoniformes > Salmonidae > Coregonus > Coregonus clupeaformis. The sequence goes on from NW_025533543.1 coordinate 284,089, forward strand.
TAATATCTTTGGTGCTAATTCACCTGCTGGGTAAGTGGAAACTCAAAACACATTAGCTAGATCACTCCCTCTAAATAGTTTCACTGGAAGTAGCCATGTTTTAATTTAACAATAAAGTTAATTTGAGTGGTTGCATATACAGTGGGGAGAACAAGTATTTGATACACTGCCGATTTTGCAGGTTTTCCTACTTACAAAGCATGTAGAGGTCTGTAATTTTTATCATAGGTACATTTCAACTGTGAGAGACGGAATCTAAAACAAAAATCCAGAAAATCACATTGTATGATTTTTAAGTAATTAATTTGCATATTATTGCATGACATAAGTATTTGATAACCTACCAACCAGTAAGAATTCCGTCTCTCACAGACCTGTTCGTTTTTCTTTAAGAAACCCTCCTGTTCTCCACTCATTACCTGTATTAACTGCACCTGTTTGAACTCGTTACCTGTATAAAAGACACCTGTCCACACACTCAATCAAACAGACTCCAACCTCTCCACAATGGCCAAGACCAGAGAGCTGTGTAAGGACATCAGGGATAAAATTGTAGACCTGCACAAGGCTGGGATGGGCTACAGGACAATAGGCAAGCAGCTTGGTGAGAAGGCAACAACTGTTGGCGCAATTACTAGAAAATGGAAGAAGTTCAAGATGACGGTCAATCACCCTCGGTCTGGGGCTCCATGCAAGATCTCACCTCGTGGGGCATCAAGGATCATGAGGAAGGTGAGGGATCAGCCCAGAACTACACGGCAGGACCTGGTCAATGACCTGAAGAGAGCTGGGACCACAGTCTCAAAGAAAACCATTAGTAACACACTACGCCGTCATGGATTAAAATCCTGCAGCGCACGCAAGGTCCCCCTGCTCAAGCCAGCGCATGTCCAGGCCCGTCTGAAGTTTTCCAATGACCATCTGGATGATCCAGAGGACGAATGGGAGAAGGTCATGTGGTCTGATGAGACAAAAATATAGCTTTTTGGTCTAAACTCCACTCGCCGTGTTTGGAGGAAGAAGAAGGATGAGTACAACCCCAAGAACACCATCCCAACCGTGAAGCATGGAGGTGGAAACATCATTCTTTGGGGATGCTTTTCTGCAAAGGGGACAGGACGACTGCACCGTATTGAGGGGAGGATGGATGGGGCCATGTATCGCGAGATCTTGGCCAACAACCTCCTTCCCTCAGTAAGAGCATTGAAGATGGGTCGTGGCTGGGTCTTCCAGCATGACAACGACCCAAAACACACAGCCAGGGCAACTAAGGAGTGGCTCCGTAAGAAGCATCTCAAGGTCCTGGATTGGCCTAGCCAGTCTCCAGACCTGAACCCAATAGAACATCTTTGGAGGGAGCTGAAAGTCCGTATTGCCCAGCGACAGCCCCGAAACCTGAAGGATCTGGAGAAGGTCTGTATGGAGGAGTGGGCCAAAATCCCTGCTGCAGTGTGTGCAAACCTGGTCAAGACCTATAGGAAACGTATGATCTCTGTAATTGCAAACAAAGGTTTCTGTACCAAATATTAAGTTCTGCTTTTCTGATGTATCAAATACTTATGTCATGCAATAAAACGCAAATTAATTACTTAAAAATCATACAATGTGATTTTCTGGATTTTTGTTTTAGATTCCGTCTCTCACAGTTGACGTGTACCTATGATAAACATTACAGACCTCTACATGCTTTGTAAGTAGGAAAACCTGCAAAATCGGCAGTGTATCAAATACTTATTCTCCCCACTGTAATACCTGTTGACAGAATGGCTGCGAGTCAGAGAGACTGTTGCTGTACTCCCAGGTTAGGCCCTTGCTTCCAGAACCACCGAAGACCCCAGTATTCAGTCAGGAAGCTTAAAGAAGTATTTATTTATTTCACCTTTATTTAACCAGGTAAGCCAGTTGAGAACAAGTTCTCATTTACAACTGCAACCTGGCCAAGATAAAGCATAGCAGTGCGATAAAAACAACAACAAAGAGTTACATATGGAATAAACAAAACGTACAGTCAATAACACAATAGAAAATCTATATACAGTATGTGCAAATGTAGTAAGTTATGGAGGTAAAGCAATAAATAGGTCATAGTGCAAAATAATTACAATTATAATTTAGTATTAACACTGGAAAGATAGATGTGCAGAAGATGATGTGCAAATAGAGATACTGGGGTGCAAATGAGCAAAATAAATAACAATGTAAATAACAATATGGGGATGAGGTAGTTGGGTGGGCTAATTACAGATGGGCTGTGTACAGGTACAGTGATCGGTAAGCTGCTCTGACAACTGATGCTTAAAGTTAATGAGGGAGATAAGAGTCTCCAGCTTCAGAGATTTTTGTAGTTCATTCCAGTCATTTACAGCAGAGAACTGGAAGGAATGGCAGCCAAAGGAGGGGTTGGCTTTGGGGATGACCAGTGAGATATACCTGCTGGAGCGCATACTACGGGTGGGTGTTGCTATGGTGACCAATGAACTAAGATAAGGCGGGGATTTGCCTAGAAGAGATTTATAGATGACCTGGAGCCAGTGGGTTGGCGACAAATATGTAGTGAGGGCCAGCCAACGAGAGCATACAGGTCACAATGGTGGGTAGTATATGGGGCTTTGGTGACAATACGGATGGCACTGTGATAGACTACATCCAATTTGCTGAGTTGAGTATTGGAAGCTATTTTGTAAATGACATCGCCGAAGTCAAGGATCGGTAGGATAGTCATTTTTACGAGGGCATGTTTAGCAGCATGAGTGAAGGAGACTGCTTTGTTGCAAATGTGTCACCATTCAAGCCCATGTCACAGCATGCAATGGCCTGATAGGGAGATGACAAACGCATTATGCACCTTTCATCACCAAAGACATGTTCAATGCACATGTTGCTGAACAAGTCAACCCTTTTGTTACTGTAATTCACATACAAATACTGTAATATGACTGTAATACCTCTTGGGTCCTGTGGTGAAAGATTGCTGTGCAAGGTATTGGGTAACAGGTTTCTACCCGGGTCCGTATTCACAAAGCATCTACAGAGTAGGAATAGTGATCTAGGACCAACTCCCCCTTGTCAATGTAATCATTCATTGTGATATATTATATATAAAAGGCTAAACTGATCCTAAAATCAGTACTCCGACTGAGATTTGTGAATACAGGCCCTGGTCTGTCTGCATGCTGCTTTCTAGTGATCTAACTCTCTCTTTATCTGAAATGCAACAACGGCAAAAACATGAATAAGAATTAGCCTAGTCAGTCAGTAACTTAGTTAACACTAATGTAAATGTGCACAAGCCTATTCAGCCAAATTATACCAAAACAACAGCCTATTTGCAGTGAAATCAAGAGGGGCATTTTTCTTGCCAACTTTTTCAGTCACCTGTGCATCAATAAACAGGCAGGGGAACGAAGTAGCTTGACAAAAAGTGTTCACAAGTGTCAGTAAATATATAGTTGTTATTTTCTAGAAACCTAGCTACAGTCCACTTAGCTCACTAAGGTGGTGAACTTAGCTAACTTTCCCCCAGCAGTTTCAAACTAGCTAGTTAGCTAGCTAATGGCATTTTTATTAACTTTAATAAAATCAGATGGATAGCTTAGATATTCTTTTTCCCCTTGCATCTAAAAGCTGCCTGATACAGCTTGCCAGTTGCTAGTAAAGTAGGATGAATGAGTCAGACGCCAGCTAGCAATGCCAAGTTCAAGGCTTTTACCAACCAAAACCATGTGCACGTACAAAAGAGACAATTACCTTCAAGCAGATCATTTTAGTTTTATTCTATGACTTCAGGCTGAGGAGTAATAGCTACTTGTTTGTAGAACCGGCGTCTTCACCAGAGTCTTCACCTGAACGAACGTCACAGGCAGAATCACAGGCTGCGTCATGCACTTGTGGGGGCGTTGCTTATTTGCGCACGTGCTTCACAATTTTGTTACTTTAGCAGCCGGGGGGGGGATCCGTTTTTTTGTATTGCCATCTACAAGGGGTGTTCTTAATGTTTTGTACACTCTGTGTATATTTTCCCCATTATATGCTTGACAAGCAGTTCCCTTATTCCACCACTTGGCACTGTGTATACGCATGGTCATTGATGTGCGTAAATGCACACACTCTCAAGCAAACGTTCATATCGATAAATCTCACACTTTGCATGGAAATAATCCCATGAGTGGTTTACGCACAGATTTGTGCCTACGCATGATCGATAAATGATGCAGTGAGGCTGAGTGAGAGTCAGTCTTGTAGAGGCCTGGAAGGAAACGTGAGAGTCAGTGGTACAGTAGGCCTGGGAGGCAGAGCGAGGCAGGCAGTAGAGGGAGACAGTTTGAAACCCGTCCAGTAGGGCGGGCCTGTCTGCTGTGTGACCCGGTCTGTCTGGCCCGCAGCGAGAGAACCCCCTGCTGCTACAGACAGTGTGTGTGTGTGTTAGAGACAGAGCCGGCACAGACAGCAGCCAGAGCCAACGTCTGTCCCCTTCTCAGGGGTAGAAGCACAGCTCGTTCTTTCTGTGCCTCTGTCCTCCCGGTGAACCCCTCTGTAATTGCGCAACACCAGAAACGTGCGAGATGGTGGTGGGTGGGGTGGGGGGCGGGTGGCACGTCAAAAACAATCGACAAATTCTCTGGAATAGCGGTGGGGAATAAATAGCGAGGGCGAGTCAAGTGACATTTCATTCATATCCTCTCTCTATTTTCCAATAACCCTCGCTTCCCCCCCGTAGCAGCACAAGCTTCCTCTCCTCTGCAAAGTGCTGTAGACAGGGGGGGGGGGGAACAGGCTGGCTCTGTGAAATTGCAGCCAAGAACAACTCTGATGACGCTCCTCACCATGGCACACAGTGTACCTGACCGTACCGACCGAAACCTCAGTCCTGCTCTGCTCTGCTTTCCCTGAGCCCGTGCTACCCTGGCTGTACTTTTTGCCACGACATGCCCTTCCTTCTCTCGCTCGCTCTCCCTCCCTCCCTCCATTCTCTATTCCTCTCTCGCAACACTGTTTCATAAGTGTTCTTTCTGATTGGCTCCTCTATGGCTGGGGCAGGTGACCTGCTGGGCTGGGTGTACAGTCAATACTGCCAAAGCAGAGAGAGGGCACAGCAGAGCAGAGAGCAGGGCTCAGTGCCACCCAGCAATGGATCACGAGGGAGGAAGAGAGGGAGGGAACCTTGCATGGAATATTCAGAGGGAATGTGTGTAAGAAGGTGTTCTGGAATGGCTGGTGCATCTAGTCATCTCCTCACATGTCCATTATCGTATCAAGTTGTACACCCTCATCTCTCTGTACTTTTCTCATGGTAGCTGTCGCTGGGAAAAGGAGGAGGACTTGTGTTGACCCCTCCCTCTCCCTCCCCGCGGACAGTCTGTGTGGCTGGTACGCCATCCCCTCTGCCCCCATAACACCCCCCGATTCTCTATCCCTCTCTCCCTCCATCCATCTCTTTCTCTTTCCCTCTCTGTGCGCTGGGGTAATCCTACTAAGCCCTCTGTCCCATGCAGCCCCAGTGTACATACTGAACCTAGCCCAGCAGTATAGTCCAGCTGCAGACCCAAAGCCTGCGTGGCTAATCGACTGGAACCCCAACCACAGCCCTGCATGGACAATCACTCAGTCTTAGGCTCAGCTTTGGGCCATCTCCCTCCACATCGTCTCAATGCCCTTGCTTTAACAACCCCTCACTCATCACTTCACCTCTCCAGCCACACACAGGGACGGACGCAGCCCCAGCGCTAGCTATCCTGCTCTGACGCAAAAAACAACAGCGATGATCCGATACCCACCATGCCCAATCACCATGCCACACATCGCTCCGACATGAGCGACCCTGATTGGTGGAGGGATGGGGGTGATGGGACATCAGGGGGGCGGGGCAGGGATATGGGCTGAGGTTTCGGGAGTGGGCCAGGGAAGGAGAGTGGGGGCAAGGGGGCTGGGTGGGGGATTGGAGAGCAGTGGCAAAAGCTCAACAGTGCATTAGGGACAGCGCGGTGCGATTCGTTCCACTCACAGCACTTCAAAGGAGAGGGAGAGATAATCCGCCCCAACATTAGCCCGGAATCTTCCATCCGCAGAGGTTCCCCTGAACGGCGACTGAGAGGTGGTGGAGGGAGAGGAGGAAGAGAGAGAGCTGGGGTTGGGAGATGGAGGTCTTTTTTTATTTGCCAGTAAATCAGAGATGATTGGAATGCGCCCGTCTCCCTGGCAGCAGAGAGAGAGATGCCTACCGTACCACCAGAAACTGTCTTCCCTCTATGATACTCAGTCACATGGTAAAAATACATGTCTAGTAAGAGAAAAGGTCTCAAATTAACCACTGGTGATCTTCAGCATAGTACCTCCTTGATAGTAAATATCGTTGAAAGTGGAGGTGTGGTAGCCTGGGTGTCAGTCTGTTTCTGCTCTCTTGCCAACTCCTTATGGAAATGTCATGCAAATCATGTTTGGCAATGAAGTAGGCAAAAAGCAAAAACTGATCTAGGACCAGGGTAGAGGTGTAGCAACAGAGAGAGAAGAAACAAGAAGCCAGTTCACTCAAATACACTGTGACATTTCAACAGCTTCCCTCGATGTCTACCACACTCACAGGCTAAAATACATTTCTAGTCAGGGAAAGAGTCTCAAATCAAACAACATAAAATATTCTGGATTGAATGTCCTCCTCCTTGATGACAGTAAATATCACTGAGAGTGGAAGTATACTATAAACCCTTCTGCCAATAAGGTGCCAATAGAAGATCAAATGATCAATACACCTGATCAGTACCTGGCTGACACTTTACACTCAACGATTTCCCCCCAGCTATCAATTTCCCAGGACTTACTGGCCTTAGCGGTAAGATAAATAGAGCCTTTGGGACTCTCACTGGGACTTTCTGATACAACAAGTGATATGTTGACGTCCACCAGGAGATAACAAGGCCAGATAAGAGAAAGAGAGGCAGTAGGAGGTTATCCAGGCCAATCAATGTGTTAAGCCTATAGACTAGTACAGTACAGTACACACACTCCATAAGCCTACAGTATAGTACAGTACAGCACAGTAGAGTACACAGATGAAAAATTGCCTGTGCAACTTGAGTGGAGAGTGGAGGTCATTTGCAATGTAATGTACCGTATCCATAACAACACCGTCATGACAGTCTTTTTCATATATATATACACACACACACACACACACACACACAGTGCACAAAACCTAAGGAACACCTGCTCTCTCCATGACGTAGACTGAACAGGTGAATCCAGGTGACGTCAGCTGTTAAATCAATTTCAATCAGTGTAGATGAAGCGTAGGAGATAGGTTAACACTGGAACCGCTAAAGCAGTCATTTTTAATGCTCATGATTTTTCATTTTTTATTACTCTGCCATTTTTAAGTCACGCCCCCCTCCATCCTTGACCTTTCCTAAATAAGTCTATATAATAAATAATAAATAATATAACACACTGTCTGTGTTAGATCTCTAAATAACACAAACAGAACTGGAATTATAACCAGTTTTAGAAGGGCATGTCATGCTTTCCCCCCGTTGCCCCTCCTCCCAACAGTGGGGCCTGTTCCCCTCCTCCTCCCAACAGTGGGGCCTGTTCCCCTCCTCCTCCCAACTGTGGGGCCTGTTCCCCTCCTCCTCCCAACAGTGGGGCCTGTTCCCCTCCTCCTCCCAACAGTGGGGCCTGCTCCGCTCCTTCTTCCGACAGTTCAAAGTGCAGTGCCCAGCTGATAATCACCCCGATAATTGCCTCGAAATGGAACCTAAACTATACCGAAACTAATTTCACACAAATAACAGATGAAATAAGTATGATGGGGATAATGGGTGAGATGAGGAGCGAGGAGAAGGGAACGATAATTATGTAATTACCAATTGTGAATGAAGAACAGAGCGTGTTATTCTATTGTATTGATCCACTGGAACTAAGGGGCCTAGCCCGAACCATGAAAAACTGCCCCAGACCATTATTCCTACTCCACGAAACTTTACAGTTGGCACTATGCATTCGGGCAGGTAGTGTTCTCCTGGCATCTGCCAAACACAGATTCGTCCGTCGGACTGCCAGATGGTGAAGAGTGATTGTGCTGATGTTGCTTCCAGAGGCAGCTTGGAAATAGGTAGTGAGTGTTGCAACCGAGGACAGACAATTTTTACGCGCTACACGCTTCAGCACTCGGCGGTCCCGTTCTGTGAGCTTGTGTGGCCTACTACTTCGCGGCTCAGCCGTTGTTGCTCCTAGACGTTTCCACTTCACAATAACAGCACTTACAGTTGACCAGGACAGCTCTAGCAGGGCAGAAATTTGACAAACTGACTTGTTGGAAAGGTGGCATCCTATGACGGTGCCACGTTGAAAGTCACTGAGCTCTTCAGTAAGGCCATTCTACTGCCAATGTTTGTCATGGAGATTGCATGGCTGTGTGCTCGATTTTATACACCTGTCAACAACGGGTGTGGCTGAAATAGCCAAATCCACTAATTTGAAGGGGTGTCCACATACTTTTGTATATATAGTGTATGTCAAAGTGTGTCAAGCAAGTGAAAGTTACAAAAATTGTGTCAACTGTTAGGACAAGGGATAACAGCTAAATGAAATCCAATTGATGCCACTGCATGAAAATGCACACAAGTGCAAGCTGAAAGAAATTCATTATTTTTGACTGCTGTCAAATCGACACTTTTATTAATTATAATGCCATTATTGCTTTTGTGCTGAGTTTCACTATTTATCAAGGCCACTTGGCGCTTATAATTATGTTTAGGCTACTGATGTTTTCATAATTTGACTGCGCGTCTTTTGACCGTGGGTCTTGGTGGTTGGGGTATTTCTATTTTGTTGTTATAAAAAGAAGCTGTTGCCGTGTTCCAACACATACGCGTTCGGTTTCATAGTTGTAACAAAGGCACTCCACTAATAAAATTGATTGGAAGTATTCAGACCCCTTGACTTTTTCCACATTTTGTTACGTTACAGCCTTATTCTAAAATGGATGAAATTACACAATACCCCAAAATGGCAAAGCAAAAACAGGTTTTTAGAAAGGTTTGCTAATTTATATTTAAAAAATAAAACAAAAACCTGAAATACACGTAAGTATTCAGACCCTTTACTCAGTACTTTGTTGAAGCACCTTTGGCAGCGATTACAGCCTCGAGTCTTCTTGGGTATGATGCTACAAGCTTGGCACACCTGTCTTTGAGGAGTTTCTCCCATTCTTCTCTGCAGATCCTCTCAAGCTCTGTCCGGTTGGATGGGGAGATTCGCTGCACATTTATTTTCAGGTCTCTCCAGAGATGTTCAATCGGGTTCAAGTACGGGCTCTGGCTGGGTCACTCAAGGACATTCAGAGACTTGTCCCGAAGCCACTCCTGTGCTTAGGGTCATTGTCCTGTTGGGATGTGAACCTTCGCCCCAGTCTGAGGTCCTGAGTGCTCTGGGGCAGGGTTTCATCAAGGACCTCTCTGTACTTCACTCCGTTCATCTTTCCGTCGATCCTGACTAGTCTCCCAGGACCTGCCGCTGAAAAACATCCCCACAGCATGATGCTGCCACCAACATGCTTCACCGTAGGGATGGTGCCAGGTTTCCTCCAGACGTGACGCTTGGCATTCAGGCCAAAGAGTTCAATCTTGGTTTCATCATACCAGAGAATCTTGTTTATCATGGTCTGAGAGTCCTTTAGGTGCCTTTTGGCAAACTCCAAGCGGGCTGTCATGTGCATTTTACTGAGGAATGGCTTCAGTCTGGCCACTCTACCATAAAGGCCTGAATTGTAGCGTGCTGCAGAGATGGTTGTCCTTCTGGAAGGTTCGCCCATCTCCACAGAATAACTCTAGAGCTCTGTCAGAGTGACCATTGGGTTCTTGGTCATCTCCCTGACCAAGGCCCTTCTCCCCCGATTGCTCAGTTTGGCCGGGCGGCCAGCTCTAGGAAGAGTCTTGGTGGTTCCAAACTTCTTCCATTTAAGAATGATGGAGGCCACTGTGTTCTTGGGGACCTTCAATGCTGCAGAAATGTTTTGGTACCCTTTCCCAGATCTGTGCCTCAACACAATCCTGTCTCGGAGCTCTACAGACAATTATTTCGACCTCATGGCTTGGTTTTTCCTCTGACATGCACTGTCAACTGTGGGACCTTATATAGACAGGTGTGTGCCTCTCCAAATCATTTCTAATCAATTGAATTTACCACAGGTGGACTCCAATCAAGTCGTAAAAACATCTCAAGTATCATCAACGGAAACAGGATGCACCTGAGCTCAATTTCGAGTCTCATAGCAAAGGGTCTGAATACTTATGTAAATAAGATATTTCTGTTTTTTATTTGTAATACATTTGCCAAAATTTCAAAAAACCTGTTCTCGCTTTGCCATTATGGGGTAGTGCGAGTAGATTGATGAGGATTTTTTTATTTATTTAATCAATTTTAGAATAAGACTAACGTAACAATATGTGGAAAAAGTCAAAGTGTGAATACTTTCCGAATGCACTGTATAGCCTACATTAATAAACTAATGAAAATGCTATTGTGTTATTTGAAATAAATAAAAAATCTTATTCTAATAAAGACAACCAGATTATTAGTTTTGCGATAGCATATATGAATTATATAAATTACACTGTTAGAATGTTGCAGTCAGAATGACTGCTCATAAGCTTGTAGGGGGGAGTCAGAATGTTGTAGTCCATCGAGGCCCAGCAATTGTAGTGTTAAAGAATGATTTTTAAGCCTTGACTAGGGTTGTTACGGTGACGGTATTACCGCCACACCGGCGGTCACGAGTCATGACGGCAGTTTAGTCACGGTAATTAGGCTTCTCCAAGCTCTGATGCAACTGATGGTCATTAGTAGCCTACCAAACTTGCTAACTGCCTGGTACTCAGCACTGTATTGTCCCTCTAATCACTCTGACATCAATAAACAAAAATCTAATCAAACACTTCATGAGAGCCCATGAGCTCATGTTGCACAACATTTCTATAGACTATGCAACTGCGTGAGAAAACAGAGTTTTGATGACCTCTTAAAAAGAGGAGGATCCCATCAGCTTTCTATAGGCTAGGCCTACTATATTTATTTCTCAACTTTCCTAATATTAAGCACATTGCTTTGCTTTACAACAGGAGCATAGCCTACCTGGCTGGCATGAAAATGAACCACGGGAAAAGCATCCTCCATTCGCTATTTAACTGCATAGATGACATGTATTTTTTTCCCCATGCTCCTGTTCTGAGACAGGTGCATGATAATGGTCCATTCTAAATCAAAACTAATTTCACACATATATTATTTAGTATATGTAAAGACAACATTAAATTAAGAATAATATTAGCATATCACTTGTGAATGATGTATTATCACTTGTGAATGATGCCCAGCTTGTGCAGTAAGGCACAAAATCATAGTCGCACACCTCATGTAACCTAGCCCATTGTCCTATATGTTTTGATCAGGTTTGTATCACAACTAAAGTTGCCAAATAACTCCTTAAAATTAAGCATATTAATCTGCTTTATAACGGGTGTAGAGCCTAACTGGCATACATAGGATGCGCGTGAGTTTCAAGTTTGGGGAAGATAATGTTCCCATAAAAATGCACCTTTATAATAAAGCATTACATGCATAATCGCATTTGCCGTCACTTTCGAGAACAGTGTTATCCCGCTAATTGATGAATTTTGGAACATTTGCGCATATATCCTACTGCTGTGTGCGCATTGCTGCGCTTATAATGTGAAGAAATAGCCTAATAGTTTATCAACATTTTTATGCTAAACGTTCTGATCTGTCGCATCAGCCTCATTGCTTTTAAAAGGTTTTTTAAAGCTAGTGGTTGTATTCATTTGGGATCTATCGCATCCCGCAACTGTCCCAGACTATGTTTGGAATATTTATTTATTAAGTTGACCAATAGAATATGTCAACTTTTGTACTATGGGGGATAGTAGATTGACATATGCTAGTGCTTTTGCTGTTCGTTAGGCCTACTAATCTTGTTGGCTGACGAAAAGTAGGCTAGATGTAGACGGTTCTAACATCTTCAATATGCGCCTGGGAATTCAATAAGAGGGACGCGCGAATTGCGTCTCTAATGTGTCTGTCGTCATACACTTGTAGCCTACTTCTTAGCTGAAATGCCTGTGAGAAGGACCCGATCACGTGAGGGGCATTGGCCAATAAGAATTGAGATATCTGAGAGAGCTATGTGAGTGAGAGGTGCTTTGGAGCATGGCAGCAGGGAATTATAATTATTATATTCAGCCCAAGGGCACAACGGCCACTTTGGCTGCAAAAGGCATGGCTTTTTTAGGGTGCATTACAGCCACACAAGGCGGATGCTGCCGGGAAATTCGAGGCCTGGTGAGAATATTATCAAGTGCTTGTCAAATTGTAAATGAGAGACTGATGAAATGTGTGCGGCTTGCACAAGAAACAAATTAGAGCTCATCCCTTTCATGCAACTTAAAAAACAACAACATTAGATTCCCATCATGCAGCCTTAGAATGTATAAAAAATCTAAACATATAGCCCAACGTTTGTACCACAACTAAAGTTGCATAAATAACTCTAAATTAAGCATAGGAACAGTTTCTTTGTTAACCGCTCAACACAGAATAGCTGCATGTGCACACTTCCTTTGAAATCGTTTGGAGAAAATATCCTTTCTATTTCATTAAGCTATGTTAAATTTTATTAGTCATACTATAAAATAATGCCACGGAATTCTAAGCAAATCTTGTCTGCTAAATGAACTAGCGTATCCCACAGCAATATGGCATAGCCATATCAGGGCCTAACATAAGAACAACTCCAAGTATGCTATTCTGTTCTTCTGAAATATACTATATTTTCTTCCTATCATGTTTCTTTAGACAGGTCTAAAATAAATGGATTTATTGTGATGGTGCAGGCTATATTAAATGGATTTATTATACTTTAAAATGTAGATGTTCCAAAGGTCTGCATCAGTGGCTTGTAGGCTATGCATGGAAGCAAGGAGATGCTAAACGTGTTTATGTTAATTATCGGTCAATTACCGTGAGACCGGCAGTTTTTTGCTTAATCACCGGCTGACAAAATTTTATGACCGCCACAGCCCTAGCCTTGACACAATTGAGACATGGATTATGTACGTGTGCCATTCAGAGGGTAAATGGGCAAGAAAAACAATTTAAGTGCCTTTGAACAGGGTACGGTAGTAGGTGCCAGGTGCACCGGCTTGAGTGTGTCAAGAACTGCAACGCTGCTGGGTTTTTCACAATCAACAGTTTCCCTTGTGTATCAAGAATGATCCACCACCCAAAGGACATCCAGCCAACTTGACACAACTGTAGGAAGCATTGGAGTCAACATGGTTCAGCATCCCTGTGGAACACTTGATACCTTGTAGTCCATGCCCTGACAAATTGAGGCTGTTCTTAGTGTAGGTGCTAAATGAAAGGGAATACATCCTCATCGCTGGAGACAGACATCACAATCTATAAAAACGGTGTTCACTTCCAATGTTCTTTTCTACTGCTCTGTCTCCAGCGGGTCTTGTTGCTATGCACGTTGCTAACGAATGAGCGGTCCCTTTCATAACATATTGTGGGAGTGTTATGTGACAGAAACCAAGCAGAAATGTGTTCATTAGCCCTTAAAGGAAAATTTCACCCCAAAACTATCTTTTAGTATTTGTTTCATTAGTCCATTGTTGACATAGTCCAAAAATGTTTTGCTTGTCAGCAATCAGGTTTTCAAGATATGTTACTTTCAAAATACAGAAATCATCCCAAAAAAATGCAGCGTCATATGAATCAAAATGCATCATACGGGGATGATTTCTGTACTTTTAAAGTTCGGTATCTTGAACTCTCAGTCACAATCCTTCATACCTCTTTGATCGAAGAGGACCAACACCTGTCCACAGGCAATCCACTCTATAGGAAACCACTGAGAAGTGCCCCTATGGGGAAGGAAAGGACGCACCATAAGGTAATAGGTACAAGTGCCATGTTGGGTCAGTGGGCAGACAACATCTGGTTGACTACACCAGTGGCTCCCAACCTGGGTTATAGGACCCATGGGGGTACTTGGCCTATCCACAGGAGGAACTTGAGAAGACCCATGAGACCATAGGCCTACTGGTAAAATGCACTTGAGGGGGTACTTCTGGGGTAGTCCGAGCAGAGCAAAATTCAGTTGGTGATACAGTCACCAAAAAAGGTTGGGAACCACTGGACTACACCATAAGCACAATAAAGGGCTGAAGGGCTCAATTCAATTCATATAATTTTCCACCTGCGATCAAATTAATTGGAACTAGGTATACGAAGACGTGAGTACAGACTAGTTTGTTGACACAGACATACACAGCACAGCCCAAATACTGCTAGGCAAATTTGATTAAATCTGGCCAATTACACTAAGTACTAGGCCTACATCAGATGTTTCACTATGGGAGAACCGAACGCTAAGGTAGACAGCTCTCCGTTCACCTGAAAATACTTTTAAATCTCTATTTAATCAGCTCATTATCAAGACACAATTCTTTGAATGTTCAAATTCTTGGGCTTACAGAATCAATTAACCTGCCTGGAGGATCACTCAGCAGAAGTAGCAGCATGGCTGTTTAATCCAGACAGCAAACACAGAAATCACAGCCCCTGAAGTCTCTCTCCTCTCACCTCTCCCTGGCTGGCTCATTTAACCAGTGAGCGTGGCAATTTAAAAAGAGATCCTTGCCAAGCAAGCCCGCCCAGCTGCCACACCATTGGGAAGGCAGGGAGGAAACCGGGCTACTTAAACACTTCCTACTCCCTGCTCAGCTCAACCAGTGTCTCTTGCTGAGGGGTGTATTATTAACTAGGCCTACCAAGCACCAGCCCTCAAGTCACTACTGTTAAAACAAAGCAACAGTAAACATGTCGTCCCCCACGAATGATGCAGCACCCCCTTGGGCCAATCAGTGTATTTTGTAAATGATGGATCTCTAAGGCAAGACGCATCATTCACCCAAGTTTAGTCAAAATCGGGTCAGTGTTGTCTGAGATATCGCGTGTCGCTAACGTACGTACAGTTGATTACTATAGCGCCCCTCTTGGGCCAATCAGTGTAATTTTGTAAATGCCCGATTTCTATGACAAGACGCATCATTCACCCAAGTTTCGTCAAAATTGGGCCAGTGGTGTCTGAGATATCGTGTGGGTTAACTAGACTAATATACCTGCGCATGTGTGCCAAATTTCATTACTCTGAGTCAAACAGATCAAGAGATATAAACATGTGTCTGTAATAGCGCCACTGGTCGATATGAAAGTTCTCGCATTTGTTGAGTCTTGACAGTGTTTGCAACATGTATACCAAATTTTGTAACAATACGAATATCCTTGACTGATTTATATGCATTTATGTGCAAGACCACGCCCACGTGAATGTTTATTGGTCAATAGCAGCAATGTTGTTTTAGGTACTAGTCTGGAAAATATTGTGTTAAGAGACCTTTGTCCATAGATGCAACATACACTATATATACAAAAAAGTATGTGGACACCCCTTCAAATTAGTGGATTTGGCTATTTCAGCCACACCCGTTGCTGACAGGTGTATAAAATAGAGCACCCAGCCATGCAATCTCCATAGACAAACATTGGCAGTAGAATGGCCTTACTGAAGAGCTCAATGACATTCAACATGCCACCGTCATAGGATGCCACCTTTCCAACAAGTCAGTTCATCAAGTTTCTGCCCTGGTAGAGCTGCCCCGGTCAACTGTAAGTGCTGTGATTGTGAAGTGGAAACGTCTCGGAGCAACAACGACTCTGCCGACAAATGGTAGGACACACAAGGTCACAGAACGGGACTGCCGAAGCGCGTAAGAATTGTCTGTCCTCGGTTGCAACACTCACTACCGAGTTCCAAAATGACTCTGGAAGCAACGTCAG